>NC_079193.1:45515432-45771311 GCF_029499605.1 Hyla sarda
AATGTGAGGAGTGGACTCACTTATGGGAGATACTGTATATATATATATATAATGTGAGGGGAGGACTCACTTATGGGATATACTCTATATAATGTGAGGGGTGGACTCACTTATGGGAGATACTGTATATATAATGTGAGGGGTGGACTCACTTATGGGAGATACTATATATAATGTGAGGGGTGGAGTCACTTATGTGAGATACCGTATATAATGTGAGGGGTGGAGTCACTTATGTGAGATACTGTATATAATGTGAGGGGTGGACTCACTTATGGGAGATACTGTATATAATGTGAGGGGTGGACTCACTTATGGGATATACTGTATATATAATGTGAGGGGTGGAGTCACTTATGGGAGATACTGTATATAATGTGAGGGGTGGAGTCACTTATGGGATATACTGTATATAATGTGAGGGGTGGAGTCACTTATGTGAGATACTGTATATATAATGTGAGGGGTGGAGTCACTTATGGAAGATACTGTATATATAATGTGAGGGGTGGAGTCACTTATGGGAGATACTGTATATATAATGTGAGGGGTGGAGTCACTTATGGGAGATATTGTTTATAATGTGAGGGGTGGACTCACTTATGGGAGATACTGTATATATAATGTGAGGGGTGGACTCACTTATGGGAGATACTGTATATATAATGTGAGGGGTGGAGTCACTTATGGGAGATACTGTATATAATGTGAGGGGTGGACTCACTTATGGGAGATACTGTATATATAATGTGAGGGGTGGACTCACTTATGGGAGATACTGTATATAATGTGAGGGGTGGACTCACTTATGGGAGATACTATATATATATATAATGTGAGGGGTGGACTCACTTATGGGAGATACTGTATATATAATGTGAGGGGTGGACTCACTTATGGGAGATACTGTATATAATGTGAGGGGTGGACTCACTTATGGGAGATACTGTATATAATGTGAGGGGTGGACTCACTTATGGGAGATACTATATATATATATAATGTGAGGGGTGGACTCACTTATGGGAGATACTGTATATATAATGTGAGGGGTGGACTCACTTATGGGAGATACTGTATATATAATGTGAGGGATGGACTCAATTATGGGAGATACTGTATATATAATGTGAGGGGTGGAGTCACTTATGGGAGATACTGTATATATAATGTGAGAGGTGGACTCACTTATGGAATATACTGTATATATAAGGTGAGGGGTGGACTCACTTATGGGATATACTGTATATATAATGTGAGGGGTGGAGTCACTTATGTGAGATACTGTATATATAATGTGAGGGGTGGAGTCACTTATGGGATATACTGTATATATAATGTGAGGGGTGGAGTCACTTATGGGAGATACTGTATATAATGTGAGGGGTGGAGTCACTTATGGGAGATACTGTATATAATGTGAGGGGTGGACTCACTTATGGGATATACTGTATATATAATGTGAGGGGTGGACTCACTTATGGGAGATACTGTATATAATATATGAGGGGTGGAGTCACTTATGGGATATACTGTATATAATGTGAGGGATGGACTCACTTATGGGATATACTGTATATATAATGTGAGGGGTGGAGTCACTTATGGGAGATACTCTATATATAATGTGAGGGGTGGACTCACTTATGGGAGATACTGTATATATAATGGGAGGGGTGGACTCACTTATGGGAGATACTGTATATATAATGTGAGGGGTGGACTCACTTATGGGAGATACTGTATATATAATGTGAGGGGTGGACTCACTTATGGGAGATACTGTATATAATGTGAGGGGTGGACTCACTTATGGGAGATACTGTATATATAATGTGAGGGGTGGACTCACTTATAGGAGATACTGTATATATAATGTGAGGGGTGGACTCACCTATGGGATATACTGTATATATAATGTGAGGGGTGGAGTCACTTATGGGAGATACTGTATATATAATGTGAGGGGTGGAGTCACTTATGGGAGATACTGTATATATAATGTGAGGGGTGGAGTCACTTATGGGATATACTGTATATATAATGTGAGGGGTGGAGTCACTTATGGGAGATACTGTATATAATGTGAGGGGTGGAGTCACTTATGGGATATACTGTATATATAATGTGAGGGGTGGAGTCACTTATGGGAGATACTGTATATATAATGTGAGGGGTGGACTCACTTATGGGATATACTGTATATAATGTGAGGGGTGGAGTCACTTATGGGAGATACTGTATATATAATGTGAGGGGTGGACTCACTTATGGGATATACTGTATATAATGTGAGGGGTGGACTCACTTATGGGAGATACTGTATATATAATGTGAGGGTGGAATCACTTATGGGAGATACTGTATATATAATGTGAGGGGTGGACTCACTTATAGGAGATACTGTATATATAATGTGAGGGGTGGAGTCACTTATGGGAGATACTGTATATAATGTGAGGGGTGGACTCACTTATGGGATATACTGTATATATAATGGGAGGGGTGGACTCACTTATAGGAGATACTGTATATAATGTGAGGGGTGGACTCACTTATGGGAGATACTGTATATATAATGGGAGGGGTGGACTCACTTATGGGAGATACTGTATATATTATGTGAGGGGTGGACTCACTTATGGGAGATACTGTATATATAATGGGAGGGGTGGACTCACTTATAGGAGATACTGTATATAATGTGAGTGGTGGACTCACTTATGGGAGATACTGTATATAATGTGAGGGGTGGGCTCACTTATGGGATATACTGTATATATAATGTGAGTGGTGGAGTCACTTATGGGAGATACTGTATATATAATGTGAGGGGGGGACTCACTTATGGGATATGCTGTATATATAATGTGATGGGTGGAGTCACTTATGGGATATGCTGTATATATAATGTGAGGGGTGGACTCACTTATGGGAGATACTGTATATATAATGTGAGGGGTGGACTCACTTATGGGATATACTGTATATATAATGTTAGGGGTGGAGTCACTTATGGGAGATACTGTATATAATGTGAGGGGTGGACTCACTTATGGGATATACTGTATATATAATGTGAGGAGTGGACTCACTTATGGGAGATACTGTATATATATAATGTGAGGGGTGGACTCACTTAAGGGAGATACTGTATATATAATGTGAGGGGTGGAGTCACTTATGGGATATACTGTATATATAATATGAGGGGTGGATTCACATATAGGAGATACTGTATATAATGTGAGGGGTGGAGTCACTTATGGGAGATACTGTATATATAATGTGAGGGGTGGAGTCACTTATGGTAGATACTGTATATATAATGTGAGGGGTGGACTCACTTATGGGATATACTGTATATATAATGTGAGGGGTGGACTCACTTATGGGATATACTGTATATATAATGTGAGGGGTGGACTCACTTATGGGAGATACTGTATATATAATGTGAGGGGTGGACTCACTTATGGGAGATACTGTATATATAATGTGAGGGGTGGACTCACTTATGGGAGATACTGTATATATAATGTGAGGGGTGGAGTCACCTATGGGAGATACTGTATATATAATGTGAGGGGTGGAGTCACCTATGGGAGATACTGTATATATAATGTGAGGGGTGGAGTCACCTATGGGAGATACTGTATATATAATGTGAGGGGTGGAGTCACTTATGGGATATACTGTATATAATGTGAGGGGTGGACTCACTTATGGGAGATACTGTATATATAATGTGAGGGGTGGAGTCACCTATGGGAGATACTGTATATATAATGTGAGGGGTGGAGTCACCTATGGGAGATACTGTATATATAATGTGAGGGGTGGAGTCACTTATGGGATATACTGTATATAATGTGAGGGGTGGACTCACTTATGGGAGATACTGTATATAATGTGAGGGGTGGAGTCACTTATGGGAGATACTGTATATATAATGTGAGGGGTGGAGTCACTTATGGGAGATACTGTATATATAATGTGAGGGGTGGAGTCACTTATGGGAGATACTGTATATATAATGTGAGGGGTGGACTCACTTATGGGAGATACTGTATATATAATGTGAGGGGTGGACTCACTTATGGGAGATACTGTATATATAATGTGAGGGGTGGAGTCACCTATGGGAGATACTGTATATATAATGTGAGGGGTGGAGTCACCTATGGGAGATACTGTATATATAATGTGAGGGGTGGAGTCACTTATGGGATATACTGTATATAATGTGAGGGGTGGACTCACTTATGGGAGATACTGTATATATAATGTGAGGGGTGGAGTCACCTATGGGAGATACTGTATATATAATGTGAGGGGTGGAGTCACCTATGGGAGATACTGTATATATAATGTGAGGGGTGGAGTCACTTATGGGATATACTGTATATAATGTGAGGGGTGGACTCACTTATGGGAGATACTGTATATATAATGTGAGGGGTGGAGTCACTTATGGGAGATACTGTATATATAATGTGAGGGGTGGAGTCACTTATGGGAGATACTGTATATATAATGTGAGGGGTGGAGTCACTTATGGGAGATACTGTATATATAATGTGAGGGATGGACTCATTTATGGGAGATACTGTATATATAATGTGAGGGGTGGAGTCACTTATGGGATATACTGTATATATAATGTGAGGGGTGGAGTCACTTATGGGAGATACTGTATATATAATGTGAGGGGTGGACTCACTTATGGGAGATACTGTATATATAATGTGAGGGGTGGACTCACTTATGGGAGATACTGTATATAATGTGAGGGGTGGACTCACTTATGGGATATACTGTATATATAATGTAAGGGGTGGAGTCACTCATGGGATATACTGTATATATAATGTGAGGGGTGGACTCACTTATGGGATATACTGTATATATAATGTAAGGGGTGGACTCACTTATAGGAGATACTGTATATATAATGTGAGGGGAGATAGAGATAGATATATATATATATATATATATATATATATATATATAATGGGTGGACTCCTTTATGTGGGCATAATTGGCAATTTCGTTTGCAGTATGAATGGTGCAGCTCTACTAAGGAAATCCAGCTTTTACGTTCCGTAGTGTTACTGTTTCCCTTACTGTTTCCGCACCGTTTCTCTGTTTACACTCTGACATCATCTGATCGCATCTGCTAATAACATGACATCAGCCAATCACTATGTGACATCACCTGACCGCATTGTCCTATTACTGATGTCATGACACAGTGGAGGACTTCTGGAGGACTCCTAAGACTCTGTTTACACCAGCTTCACACCTCCTTCAGGATAGCAATAATAGCCTGACATAAAGGGGCCTAAAGGTCAGGGGTCACGTTATCATCTATGACAGTTGTTTCCAAACGAGTGGGCCTCCAGCTGTTGCAAAAAAAGCTGTTGTAGTTTTGCAACAGTTAGGAAGACACCCTGGTTTGGAAAACACTGCTCTATGAGGTGCGATTTAGTTGGGACTTTGAAACATACCAGAGCCCTCCGCCATGACGAGCCCCAGATTGGACGAGGCCATCTTTTCCATTCAATGACTGCAAACAGTGATCTTGCAATCGTTCAGGCACTGCAACACAAAAGCAGTAATAAAGTTGCACAACTTTTTACTGTACAAAGTATAAGCTTGCGATAACAGTAAATCAGACCACCCCCACTTGTTATATACAGACCGCCCCCACGTGTTATATACAGTGACAGCACTTATACAGGGTACAGTATGGCAGACTAACATTACACCAACTCCAGGGGGCAGCACCAAGTGTTTGCCCAGGTAGGATGCGATTACCTGCAACACCTGCAGCAGCCATGGTGACCCCCCACCACCAGGGGGAGGGGGTGCTGGACCCTTTGGATATGGAGCACACACTCACTGTACAAGCTGTACACTCTATGACCCCAGTGCAGCCAGAGCTGAGAGCTACATACACAGACTACGGAAGCCGGTGAGGAAATACCTGCAGTTGGCGCTCGGCTTATCTCCAGGACATGGTGCACAGGCTGTGCTCTAGCCGCAGGAGAACCGAGCATGGCCCCCGCCGCTACCTCCTGTACACCGGGGCAGGTGGAGGAGGAAGGTGGGAGGGGGAGCACGGCTACATCCTACAGGCAGAAGGACCTGTCATGACGTCGCGGTCATGTGACCGCTCACGTGCCGGGAAGGAGTCTGCAGTGGTGACAGTCATGCGGTCACGTGAGCAGCTGATGTAGCAGGGCTGTGTGCTGAGGATGTGCAAAGGGAAAACATGCCTAGTTGCCCATAGCAACCAATCAGAGCGTTTCTTTCATTTCGCCCTTTTTAAAATGAAAGAAGCAATCTGGTTGCTATGGGCAACTATTCTGCTGCACAGGTTTTGAAATGTCTCCATTTGTGATGTAATTGTGTAATATATATATATATATATATTCTGTATATATAATATATGTGTAATTAAAAATAAATACGACAAAAAAAAAAAAAAAAAAACAGGCATATTTTTTAACCCCTTAAGGACGGACCCATTTTTTACCTCTATGACCAGGCTCTTTTTTTTTTTTGGGAAAAATGACATGTATCTCTTTAAATGGTAATAACTTTAGAACGCTTTTTCTGAGCGGAGCAATTCTGAGATAGTTTTTTCGTGACATATTGTACCTTATATAAGTGGTGCATTTTTGTTGACACATGCAGCATTTTTTGTGAAAAACTTCAAAATATTTTGAAAAACTGGAAAATTTCTGGCGTTTTAAAAATTTTTTTTTTTACAGTGTACACTGTGCAGTAAAAGTGATGTTATATTTATTCTGTGGGACAGTACGATAATGGCGATACCCATTTTATATAGCTTTCTATGTTCTTTTTCCTTTCTATTTGTACTGCAGCACAGTATAACCTGATGAGCTGCAGACACTACAGCCTGTGCGATCCAGCTTGTGGCTGGATCTCACAGGCTTCCATAGCAGGCAGACAGGAGGTCATGATCTGACCTCCTGCTGCCATGGCAACCAACTGCGACCCGCGATCACATCGCGGCGCTGCCGTTGGAGAGCAGGGGGATAGCGCTCCCCTTGTAAACACCATAGATGCCGTGATCAGGATCGATCACGGCACCTAGGGGGTTAATGCTGCCGGGACCGGCACGATCGCGGCTCCAGCAGCTGCGGCGGGACTCCGGCTGTGATTAACAGCCGGGTCCTGTCCCCGATCTCCTGCGCTGCCTGCGGCAGTGCAGGAGATCGATATGACGTATGCATACGTCCAATTGCGAGAACGTGTCGGATGATTGGACGTATGCATACGTCCTATAGCGGGAAGGGGTTAAGGACCCGGGGTTTTCCCGTTTTTGCATTTACCTTTAAAAAATCACAACTCTTTCAATTTTGCACCTAAAAATCCATATGATGGCTTATTGTTTGCGCCACCAATTCTACTTTGTAATTACGTCAGTCATTTTACCCAAAAGTCTACGGTGAAACGGAAAAAAAAATCATTGTGAGACAAAATAAAAAAAACAAAAAAGCAATTTTGTAAATTTTGGGGGCTTCCGTTTCTACACAGTACATTTTTCAGTAAAAATGACACCTTCTCTTTATTCTGTAGGTCCATACGATTAAAATTATACCCTACTTAGGTTGGGTTCACACTGCGTTTTGTACTTATGGTTCCCGTATACGGCTGGGAGGAGGGGGGCGGGGCTTAATCGCGGCGCCCGCACTCAGCCGTATTCAGGAACCATATTTAATGCATGTCTATGAGCCGACCGGAGTGAACCGCAGCCGTTTTCGGCCGTATGCGGTTTCCCGACCGCAGGCAAAAACGTGGTCGACCGCGTTTTTGCCTACGGTTGGGAAACCTCATACGGCCAAAAACGCAGCCGACCGGAGGCTGCGGTTCACTACGGTCGGCTCATAGACAAGCATTAAATACGGTTCCCGAATACGGCTGAGTGCGGGCGCCGCAATTAAGCCCCGCCCCCCTCCTCTTAGCCTTATACGGGAACCGTAAGTACAAAACGTAGTGTGAACCCAGCCTTATTATATAGGTTTTACATGCAGGAAAATTTATACGTTTAAAATTGTCATCTTCTGACCCCTGTAACTTTTTTATTCTTCCGTGTATGGGGTGATCTGAAGTTTTTAGCGGTACCATTTTTTTATTGATCGGACTTATTGATCGCTTTTTATTCATTTTTTCATGATATAAAAAGTGACCAAAAATACACTATTTTGGACTTTGGAATATTTTGTGCGTATGCTATTGACCGTGCAGTTGAATTTTTTTTATTTAATTTTTTTAATTTTAATGACATCAATGATTTCACCACAAAATCTACGTTGAAACACAAAAAATAATTATTTGTGTTGCCAAATTGAACTTTTCGGTAAAAATTACACCTTATCTTTATTCTGTAAGTCTATACAATTACAACGATACCCAACTTAGGCTAAGTTTTTACTTGTTTCTTTTTTTTTTGTGTGTGTAT
Organism: Hyla sarda; assembly: GCF_029499605.1. Lineage (NCBI taxonomy): Eukaryota > Metazoa > Chordata > Amphibia > Anura > Hylidae > Hyla > Hyla sarda. The sequence continues at coordinate 45,523,927 of NC_079193.1, forward strand.
CTGTTTTTTTCCCAAAAATACGCCAAAACGGCCCCCATGTCGTTTTTTTCATTGAAAAAATGCTATGGACAGATGTTAGCTGTAAAACAATGAGAAATCGCAAAATTTTTCCACTGTGCGTTTTCCAGTTTGGCATTTTTTAAATCCTTTTGGCGTTTTTTCACTCTTTTTTTTAGCTCCTTGGCGGTTTTGCAAAGTCGCAGCATGTTGAGCCTATGGCGTTATTTTCCCTGAAATCGTGGCATTTTTCTCCCATAGAAGTTTATTGGAGTAAAAAAAAAAACACCAATAAAACGACATGTGTGTGTTACGCCGAGCGCTCCGGGTCCCTGCTCCTCCCCGGAGCGCTCGCGGCACACTCCTCTCTGCAGCGCCCCGGTCAGACCCGCTGACCGGGAGCGCTGCACTGACACTGCCGGCGGGGATGCGATTCGCATAGCAGGACGCGCTCGCTCGCGAATCGCATCCCAAGCTACTTACCTGTCCCGGTCCCCAGCTGTCATGTTCTGGCGCGCGCGGCTCTGCTCTCTATGGCGCGCGCGCCAGCTCTCTAAGATTTAAAGGGCCAGTGCACCACTGATTGGTGCCTGGCCCAATCACTGTAATTAACTCCCACCTGCTCCACGTCTTTATAACCTCACTTCCCCTTCCCTGCATTGCCGGATCTTGTTGCCATTGTGCCAGTGAAAGCGGTTTTGTGTATGTCCCACGCCTGTGTTCCTGACCTTCTGCTGTTGCCCCTGACTACGATCCTTGCTGCCTGCCCTGACCTTCTGCTACTTCCGACCTTGCTCTTGCCTTATCCCTTGTACCATGCCTGTCTCAGCAGTCAGAGAGGTTGAGCCGTTACCGGTGGATACGACCTGGTTGCTACCGCCGCAGCAAGACCATCCCGCTTTGCGGCGGGCTCTGGTGAATACCAGTAGCAACTTAGAACCGGTCCACCGACACGGTCCACGCCAATCCCTCTCTGACACAAAGGATCCACCTCCAGCCAGCCGAATCGTGACAGTGTGTTTTAACGTTGGCGTTTTTGTAGGCGGTTTTTATTCTTTTTTGGACTTTAGCGATCTAAAAAAGTGATGGAGATACCTTTTTAATAAAATTTCATAGGGTACCATTAGAAGAAAAAAAAGATACAGTAGTGATGGAAAAAATTGTATCTAACAAAATTTATCTATTTTATAACAACATTTTTATTAATTTTTAAAACAGGGATCACTTTATGTGGGTGGGCAGGGCACAAAAAATGTAGCCGACAATAATAAAAAAAAATTGTGTTTGTGTGTGTTTTTCACTTTTTTTACATTTTAAAAAAAAACATTTTTCAGGTAGTACTACTACTCCCAGCATGGAACACACTGTTCCATGATGGGAGTAGTAGTACCTGTACTTCCTTCACCCATTGCGATCCTCCTGTATAATGTATAGATGCTGCCGGCCGCTCTTCTATGGTCCCCTGCACTGCCATATGTATATATATATATATATATATATATATATATATATATATATATATACCTACCTATTCATATTTCCCACAGAGAGCTGTGATTGGCCAGATGGTTCCAGCCAATCACAACTCTCTGTGGGAAATATGAATACGATCTGTCTGTTAGTACAGGTACTACTACTCCCATCATGGAACAGTCTGTTCCATGCTGGGAGTAGTAGTACTACCTAAAAATGTAAAAAATTGAGAAAAAAAGTGAAACACACACACTTTATAAAAAATTTCTAAACATTTTGTTATAAAAAATATAAATTTTGTTAAATAAATTTTTTTCCATCACTACTGCATGCTTTTTTTTTTTTTGTTACCCAGAAAATTTTTAAAACGTCAAACGCCAAAAATGCAATTACCACTCAAAGACAAAAAAGGCCAGAATAAAACCCAAGAAAAAAAATGCCAAACACAGGGAAATGCTGCAGCGTTTTATTCTGGTGCTTTTTTCTTGCGTTTTTATCGACCACAAAAAAATACAAGTAGAAACTTAGCCTTATATAGGTTTGATTTTGTTTTACTTCTTTTAAAAAAATGTATACTTTTTGTACGGAAATGAGTACGTTTGAAATTGTCCTCTTCTGACCCCTATAACTTTTTTATTTTTCTGTATACTGTTTTTTTTTGTGCCGTGATCTGTAGTTTTAATCGGTACCATTTTTGTTTTGATGGTACTTTTTGATCGCTTTGTATATATTTTTTTAGGCTATACAAAGTGACCAAAAATACACAATTTTGGAATTTCGTGTTTTTTTTTTTTACATATACTGTACGCCATTGTCCGTGTGGTTTAATTACGGTAACTATATTTTTTATATCTCGGACATTTACGCACGCAGCGATACCACATATGTTTATTTTTGTTTACATTTTTTTTTTAATGGGAAAAGGGGGGTGATTCAAACTTTTATTAGGGAAGGAGTTAACATCACATTTATTAAGATTTTTTTTTTTTACATTTTTAACACTATTTGATGGAGGTGAAATCGCTCCGCTGAGCTGCCAGGAGTGTGTTTTTTTTAAAGTTTTAGACACCGCAGCCAACTTTGATCGCAGCATCTAAGGGGTTAATGCCAGTTTTATAGGTGCCTTTTGTGTTTTAATAGGAGTTTTTGATCACTTATACATTTTCTGGTATATGTTCGGCATTAACCCTTTGGATGCCGCAATCAAAATCTAAAACCTTCAAGCTGATCAGGACCACCGTGGCGCTATGGTGGTATCTCTATCAGCTGAGATGACGGCCAGAGGTCCCTTACCTCCAAGAGGTCAGAACCCCCCCCAATCAGACACTTATGTCCGATCCTGTGGATAGAAGATAAGTTTCAGTTCCCCGGAATACTCCTTTACAGGACTAGTATAGGACTAACACCCCAAAAACAAATGGAATTTTGGTAGTTATAGAACTGGCGCAGACAGGTTAGCAATGCTATATGCTTCTTTAGCATTTTTATTTTCATCCGACCTGATGTCGGAGAACTCCTTTAACCCTGTGCAACTTTAAAAAATGGCTTAGAGGAAGAGATTTTAAAACAAGAATGAAGTCATTGATGCTGTAAATGGGTAATTTGAGGACCTCAACAAATTGGCTTATTAGTCTGGAATAACTGCTCTAGAAAAGTGGTCTCCAAACTGTGGACCTGCAGATGTTGCAACACTATACAACTTCCAGCATGCCCGGACATCTGGAGGTCCAGAGTTTGGAAACCACTACTTTAGAACGTTGGAGCACGCTGAAAGGATCACGCTGAATGGAAACCATATCGAAAACAAAAAAGGAAGCCAACCCAAAAAATGTTTTCTTTGTGTTTTGTTTTTACTTTGCCCTGTATGAGAACAGGATAAAGGCATCTTAATTCTGATGTAAGAACATTGCTTCTCTGAAGAAACTGGAGCTCCAGGCAGAACCCCTCGGCCATTCAGCCTGTAACGTCAATCCCTCATATCTCTGCATAAAATATGGTATTCAACGGATCCTAGTTCCCTCCTGGATCTCATACCTGACCAATCGCTAGAACAAGGTAGGAGGGAAGCGTCTGGCGAGTCACGCCATCTATACGAGGCAAGTTCCATCTACTCAGCGTGCGGTCTCCGGCTTCTTCCAAGTCCAGCGGTGAGGAAACCGACATCATAAGCGCCTGCCAGCGCTCGGTCTCCCGGCAAGTATACCATCGGTGCCTGCCAGCGCACGGTCTCCCGGCAAGTATACCATCGGTGCCTGCCAGCGCACGGTCTCCCGGCAAATTTACCATCGGCGCCTGCCAGCGCCACCAGCCTGTGACGACCACCACCGCGAAACACCTGGACCCTGAGAGCTAAAGCCACAGCACCATCTGAGACCGCTGACTGCAGTACCTAGGCACAGGAACAACTTTAATTGCCTCAGCGAGAGCTGTCAGAGCCACACAATCCATTCCATCACAGGACCGGTAACACAGTATCTATCTTGATATATAACTGTCATACAAAAGGACACTTATATCGCATCATTCTAATACTGCGAGGATATAAGATCAATGGGGGACATTTCCTAATCTAGTCTATTCTGTGTATGCTTATAGACCAGCGTATGTGATAGTCTCCTGTCTATTGTGCTCCTAATTTATGAAAGGTCTCACAGCCCTTGATAAATTCTGTGCTCAGACTTCAGGGTCTACAGCTTAATCTGCATTTAGACCTGCTCCAACATGGTCTGACATTTCAGTGTATTTTGGGCAGATGCGACTTGTCGCACAAAAGTCGCACTTGATAAATTCAGCACCAATGCATTTTCCAATGCATTTCCGTCTAAAATAGACTTGCATGCATCATGTTCTAAAAATCCTCTACAGCAAAAGTCACAGAAAAGTCGCACATATTTAGACTGCGACTTTCTGTGAGACAAATTTAGACAGGAAAAACCAGTCTAAATCCTTTGATAAATCTCCCCCTATATGTCTATATAGAGCTATTCCATATGCCAGTGCTATATTTTAATATTTGCATATTTTTACATTTTAAGATTGTCTAACTTTGTATATTTACTATATGTGTTCTTCTCACATGGGCCCTGTGAGGAGTAATGCACTGTATTAGAATACATTTTAAATAAATCATTATTTTGAATTATTATCGGAGTACGACCCAGTTATCCATATTCTATATTTAATTGATTACACTACCTTGGAAGGTCCGGGAAATATTTTTTCTACACTTAATTATAAATCTGTATTGGTCACGTGACACAGAGCCAGGAGAGGACACATTTAGCATACTCTTCTCCCGTCTCATTCTAGCGATTTGTCAGTGTCTGAACACTCAGACCCTGACCGGTCCAAACATTTGATGTCTGTACAACATTTCAAAAGTATTTTAAAGTGACAGTGCCCATTTAAATTCTGGATTTGTCGGGGGAATTTTTTTCTTTTAGGGTGCCTTAAAAATAGGGATACAATCCCCTGCTGCCTTTCCTAGGTTGTCCGGCTCCCCACTGCTCACTGCTCCTTGTTTACACTCAGCCAGTTGCTTGGGTCAATGCTGCGGCCAGTTCCTAGCTAAGCGGCATGTCCTGCAGGAAGTGAGGAACCCGGCAGCATCAGGGGATCGGATACCTTACTTCTTATTCAGAAACCCTAACCCCTTCAAGAAAATGTTCTTTTTCTGGGTAACCTCAGGATTTAGAAAAAAAAAAAAGGCCACACATCTTCATGCGACCGAGCTGCAATACCACATGATCTTCGGCCTGTAAGTTGATCCTTCTGTGGCCACATGAGGAAGACCAGAAATGTAGCTGTCATTCATATATAGTAGAGATATGAGCTTCGTGTTGTTTAACAGGAAAATCAAAATTGCTCGACCTTTGACATCATGTAAAAAATTCTGGTGACATCATCAGCAGGGTTTTCCTTTATGATCAGGACTCTGGTGCTGTTTACTGTCAATACTGAGGCAGAGGTTACTACATACTAAAATTAACCTAAATTGTAACTAACTGTGCGGTATTGTTATGGCAAAATAATCTTTGTTACCGAAGAGTCAGATTAAAGTAAAACAATTGCTATACGGGTAGTTTTACTAAAATATTACAGAAATACTGTATATATGGCAAAAAGTTCTTTTTTCTAACTACAAACTGACAGATTGGAAGGAAAAGTTCCCCACCCCTACAATCCGCTGTTTAATTGAAGCATAACAAAGTACCTACTGAATTTAATGGGCTGAGACAGGTTTTCCAGGGGAATAAGCACTCCATACAGTGGCCCACTGCTCCAGCTAATAGAAGGCAGCAAGTGTACAGTGTATTCCGAAAGTCTGTGGGCCCTTTACCTTTTTTAAAATGTTGTGCTAATGCTAAAATAAAATGAAAAAAATTATAATAATGAGAATGTAAAAATAGAATGTTGGAAATTTTTGCTAATTTGTTGAAAAGGAAATTTTTTTTATCTAACATAAGTATTTAGACCCCTTATTTAGTTTAAAGGGGTACGCCACTGGAACACGTTTTTTTTTTTTTTTTTTTTTAATCAGCTGTTGGCAGAAAGATAAACAGATTTGTAAATTACTTCTATTTAAAAATCTTAATCCTTCCAGTACTTATCAGCTGCTGTATACTACAGAGGAGGTTCTTTTCTTTTTGAATTTCCTTTTTGTCTGATCACAATGCTCTCTGCTGGCACCCCTGTCCATGTCAGGAACTGTTCAGAGCAGGATAGGTTTTCTATGGGGATTTGCTCCTACTCTGGACAGTTCCTGACATGGACAGATGTGTCAGCACTGTGGTCAGACAGAAAGGAAATTAAAAAGGAAAAGAACTTCCTGTGGTACATATAGTAGCTGATAAGTACTGGAAGGATTAAGATTTTTCAATAGAAGTAATTTACAAATCTGTATAACTTTCTGCCACCAGTTGATAACATTTTTTTTTCCCAGAGGAGTACCCCTTTAAGCCCCTTTGGCAGTGATTACAGCCTCCAGTCTTCTTGGAAATAAGGCCACAAGGTCTGTACCTGGATTTTGTGACTTTCTGTCATCCTTATCTTCAGAGCCTCTCATCCTCTGATAAGTTGGATGGGGCCCATTGGTGGAAGCCATTTTCAGGTTCTTTCAAAGACGTTAGTTGGATTCAAGTCAGGGTTTTGGCTTAACCACTTAAGAACATTCACATGTTGTCCATAAGTTGCTCCTGTGTTGTTTCGGCTGCGTGTTTAGTGTCATTGTCTTGTTGGAAGGTGAACATTCATCCCAGTCTGAGTTACAGAGCGCTCTGGATCATAATATCTCTTTACTGTGCTCCCTTCAGCTTTCTCTCAGCCCTGACCAGTCTTCCTGTCCCCACAGCATGATGCTGCCCCACCATGCTTCACTGTTGGGATGGTATGGGGTTCAATGTTGATTTCACCAGACCAGAGAATCTTGTGTGGTGTTGGAAGGGCAGATGTTGTTAACCCTTAGGACAGATGGTATTAACCATTAGTGTTTGTGATGCCAGGGAGTGGTTATCCTCTACACCTCCTGAGGTATGGCCGCTGGTTCCTGGGTCAGGCACGGGGCAAATAATCACACCGATGCAAGGTTATGGAACAATGGCACTTTACTGAGGCAGACAGATTACAGCTCAGTTCAGGCCCAAGGAGATGCTCAGTAGACTTTAGGAGACTTGTTGGCTTGCTGGGACTTGTGTAGTCAACCAATGCTGACTTTGGACTTGACAGACTTGAATATGCTGACTAGACTTCTCCCCTATGTTTGTGCTTACCAGGTTTTGACTTTCACCTGCAGGGGGTTCCACTTGTAGTGGCTACGTGACTGCGTGACTAGGCCTTGGTCTCCCTCAGGAACACCAGATCTTGGTCTCCCTCAGGAACACCAGGTCTTCACTTGACTGTAACTCAGCAAACTCTAGACTGAACTGACTAGCTCCTCCCTAATATATAAGGGAGCAATTTGGAGATGTCCCATTGGTAACCAACAAGGCTTCTGTTCACTTGCACCATCCTTGGTAACAGTGGTCTTAGTAACAATATTTAAAGGCACACATGCCTCAAAAGAATAACCAGCATATAACAGAAGACATTATTAACACTTGACAGTCCATAAGAGGGGCATGGACCCAGGGGGATACTGACAGGGAATCCGCTACACAGGATGGACTGGTGTACAGGAGGACAACTCCTGTACTGGACCACCGCACTTGTTTCTCACAGTCTGAGAGTCCTGAGGAGAGGCTCCTTTCTGGCTACCCTGCCATAAAGCCCAGATTGGTGAGCACTGCAGTGATGGTTAACCTTCTTTAAGTTTTTCCCATCTTTGAGGCCACTGTGCTCTTGGGAACTTTTATAGTAGCATAATTTTTTTTAACTTTTTCTGGATCTGTGGCTCCTCACAAGCCTGTCTCGGTGCTCTACAGGTAGTTCTTTCCTACTTATGGCTTGGTTTTTGCTCTGATATGCATTGTCAGCTGTGAGACCTTATATATAGACAGGGCTGTGTCTTTCCAAATCCTGTCCAATCAGGTGAATGTACCACAGGTGACTCCAACCAAGGTGCAGAAACATCTCAGAGCTGATCAAGAGAAATGGGAAGAATTGCCAAAATTCTTTATTCACTTTGTCATTATGGAGTATTGAGTGCTGATTGATGGGGGAAACCTGATCCTTTATTATTTAGCACAAGTGCTCAACATAAAATGTGAAAAAAGTGTAAAGGTCTCTTAGCTCTCTAAATGCATTGCATTAACAAGAAAATATAACTCAAATAATAATTCAATTTCTTATATATTTACTTTTGAAAACCAATTAGCATTAAAAAATGTTTGAAGGAGCGTTTCTAGCAAATCTGATACATTGAGTTAAGTACAGAGCCCAAGGAGGCAGTGTATGACTCACGCATTTAAAGGAAACCAGAAAAGATTTTCATTGTGTTTCTGCATTGTTTTTTTGTGCATAACATACTGTAGTGTATAGGTTTCTCCTATAATGTTGCATTCATTTTTCTTGGTTATGCCCAATAGAATGGGTTTTACATGGAGAAATCCTTTCTAATAGCTCATAGTGAAAACCTAACTCTCCTAAAGCAGGTCAGTCAGTGTACCCTCATAGTGTTCCAGTTGATCACAAAATTGTTTACGATTTTGAGGTCAAGACTGTACAGGCCATTTGCTTCCCTCCAGATTAAAATGATAAACCATGTGTTTATGGCCTTCTTTTAAGAACAGGAAAGTTATACTAAAAACAGAAAAGGGCATTGTGATTCTTTAGTATTTAAGGGGTTATCCAACATAAGGTGACTTTACTAATTACCTGTGAGCCAGTAATGGACATGCTTACCAAGGATCCTTGCTTGTGTTGGTGGTAAATGGCCGTGTCCTGTGTCCCCCATTTCCTGTCTAAGTTCCCATCTCCAACTACAATCCTCATGATCCTTTGTTTCTAAGGTAGTCTAGCTGTGCTGCAATGGGTGAGGTGACTGATGTGTGGGAGGGTGACTCCCTCCCACACATCAGTCACCTCACCCATTGCAGCACAGCTAGACTACCTTCCATGTGTGCTGTGCTTGAAACTACAATTCCCTGCAGCCCTAAGTAGAATGATCTCCCTCCCACCCAGCGGTTGCTCCACCCATTGAAGCACAGACATAATCCCTTTCAACACCTGACTAGTTATTCAATATCTCGGGCCACACTGCAACCTGGGAATGGCATTTTCATTTTGTATGCTGCTAAAAAATTAACATCTGGGGCAAAGATAACATAAGAACTGTGAGACCAGCCATCAAACACAGGTACAGACACTATATTATGAACTACACTTTTTTGCAGCTCCTCTAGCACAGTCAAATAAAAAAAATCCCGGAATAGCCGTTTAACATTAATCTTCACTGGAAATAATGGGTCTAGCCCTAAACCATGGATAACAGCCCTTTACTACTACCACCTCCACTGAATTTTACAGTAGGCTCTATACATTGCTGTAGGTAGATTTCTCTGAGTATGCGCCAAATCCAGATTCATCCATCAGGAAAAAACCTCCATCCACATTAGCATAAATAAGATGTCATGCTTTATTTAGAATAGAATCACACCAGACACATGGCGCCTACGCGTTTCAGGCCTTTGCTCCGTGCCGGATGACTGGCGATGCGGGGCGGAGGCTCTAGATGTTGTGGCCATGCCCTGCTTGTGACATCATGGCCACGCCCTTCAATGCAAGTGTATGGGAGGCGGCGTGACCTCCGTCACGCCCCCTCCCATAGACTTGCATTGAGGGTGTGTGAGAATGACATCACGAGCGGGGCGTGGCCATGACGTCACAAGCCTCCGGCGCTGCACCTGACGCTCTAAACAAAGTGTAGCAGGGAGATTGCGGGGGTCCTTTGGATAGGGGATAAGATGTCTAGGGGCAGAGTACCCCTTTAAGGCTGTACTCTCATGGCTGTGTGCTTAACTTTATGCACCTGTTTTCAGTGGACAGGGCTGAAACACCAGAACTCAATGACAAGGGAGATATTTTCATACATAAGGCCATTTAGTGTATCATAGATATGAACTATGCATTTACGTGTATAATAATAACATTTGGTTAGTGGTAAGCAGCTGCTACTCTGCTGTGTGTCTCAGGGCAGATGTTCCCACACTACTGTCAATGTCACTGGGTTTCAGTATATGACTTGAACAGATGTACAGTCTGCAAATGCCATATCCCAGGGGGAAGGTCTATAGCGTATCTTATACAGATTTATATAGTAGGATGTGCATTATTCTGTAATAAAGTTATTATTACATAAAAATACCATAAAGAAGCCTGTAGCATAAGACAGCTGCATAAATCTGTGACACTTAAGGCCCACAACCCTAGATTGTAAGCTCTTGTAGACAGGGTTAAATCATCTTCTCTCATCGAAGGTCATTCTGTTGTCATGACGTACTCTATTCTTTCCTAGATTTAGCACCATTCCATCCACTGATCTCTCACTACAAATAGTATATGGCCAGTTTCAAGTAAACCTAGTACAAGTGCTTTTGTTGACATAAATGAATAACCCTAACTCACAGCCTTATAGGGATCAAAGATGCTGTTAGTTAAGGTCCTTGACCTAGACCTGTGTTGCATTTCCATGCATAGTGGGAGGCTGGGAGCAATAATGTACATGAGAAAAGCAAAATGCACCTCTTCCTCTTCATTCTACAGATCAGTTGGGTTCCCAGAGGTTCAATCTCCAACAATCAGAATATTACAGCATATCCTAGTGACCTAAATCTTAAAGGTTATTCTGGAATTATTATTTACTGTGCTACAGGGGCTGTAAAGTTAGTGTAGTTCATAATATAGTGTCTGTAATTGTGTTTGATTGCTGGTCTTGCAATTCTCATGTGATCTTTTCCCCGATGTTCATTTTTAGCAGCATACAAAATCAGTCTTGTCTCTGGCCTTTCCCAGGTTCTCCACAGGGCTGCAGGGAATTGTAGTTTAGAGCACAGCACAGTATGGAAGGGAGATCAGATGTGCTGCAATGGGTGGGGTGGCTGATGTGTGGGAGGGAGAAAAGTGACCTCACACTTACAAACAAGGGATCCTGAGACTTGTAGTTGGAGGGAGAGGACTCAAACAGGAAATAGACATCTCACCCCCCCAAAAAAAAAAAGCAATGTTATAGTGAACTCACAACACTTTAGCCATTTAGCCCCAAGACAAAAACAGATCCTCCCTAAGCATGCCCATTACTGCCTGACAGGTAAATACTAAAATCACCTTATGTTGGATAACCCCTTTAAAATAATAATTTCAATCACAATTACCAAAGCTTAAAAAAGCATGGAGATATATGGATACCCCACTTAGATTATCTTATCCCAATGGGACTAAGTAAGGCATTAGAGACAGTACACAAAAGGTATTGTATCCTACTTAAGTTTTGAGGGTAAATTTGTGAATATACATTTTTTGCAACCTGGACGACCAAGAAAAATGTCTTTTAATGTCCCAGCAAAGAAAGTGGGCCCTTTGTGTAAAGAGAACCTGTCATCAATTTACCATAAACCATGGGGGAGATTTATCAAAACCTGTCCAGAGGAAGAGCTGCAGATCACTGCTTTCATTTTTGAAAAGGCCTCTGAAAAATTAAAGAAGTAATCTGATTGGTTGCTATGGGTAACTTTTCCTCTGGACAGGTTTTGATCAATCTCCCCCATGTCATTATTTTATACTGTCCTAACCACGGAAAGCTTAAACCTGGCTTTAGATTTATCATAATTTAAAAATGCAGCGGGAACTGGGGTAAGTAGTCTCAGGGGAATGAGTCTGCTATCTTTGCATAGAGATAGACGTGTCATTCAGTACTGTCAGCTGCCGAGACTCGCCCTTGGTGACTACTTACCCGGGTCCTGGCTGCATTTTTAAACTATGATTACTCTGAAACCCCTTAGCATATTAGAGTAATTTCTTGTGTCCTGGCATCGTGGTGCCTGCACCAGTTTTATGCTTCCCGGTAAAGGGAACCGGTCACCATGAAATACTCTTTATGACGATAGGTTCCCTATAAGTGCCCAGAGCCCTCTATATGGAGTGCTTTTTCAACCCCTCCTTTCAGCTCTGAGTAAAGCCCTGATTGGATGCTAGATCTGTCACTTGGACCTTAGAGGAGAGGCTGGCGAATCACTTGATACAGAGAGCTCTAGGCACTTAATGCAAAGAGGCCGCCTCCTGGGCACTTGCTGAAGTGGCTGGTAACACATAAAAAGATGTTCTTAGTCATGCAAGTTGCATGACAATGACAGAGTATGATCACACTCCTCTCCCCGTCTTCTGTATAGGGCTATCAGCAGTTTTAAGGGGTCAAAACTGCTTACAGATTCTGTTTTAGACCGTGTGACTGCACCGGTTGTCAACTCCTCACCGATAGCTATGTACATCTGCAGCATAGACATCTGGGAGGTTGCCAATACTTTTCTATGGTAATGTATGGCTTGATATTTTTTTGTGGTTTTTTGTTCTATAACACAACATGACATTTTCCCATGTTCACCATTTCTAAACACACTTGTACTTATTAGCGATGTGCTAGGCTCAAATGACATCTAAATGGGAGGTTATACATGGAAAATATATATTACTCCAAGGAAACCCTGCCAGAAAAAATATAAGCAGGTCATTAATAAATATATCAACTTATTAAACCAGGGGATTTTTTAAATGTATTTCTTACGGGAAAATGGAATTATTCATCGAGGATCTTTGCATTGGTTACGGAAATTCATATTTATTTGAAGAGGAAATTAACTTTGGGAAATAAAACCATATAAAAATGAACCGAATCTTCTTCCTTTCTGGATGTTGAGCTGTAGAAGTATCCCGAAAAAAGTCTTTAAAACAGCAGAGTGCATTCTGAGCCCATTCTAGACAGGAAGAAGGAGAGATTTTATCCTCCCAAACAGGAGGCTCGCCCACATGATCACCTGGGACAGACTTGGCCAGTGCTCGAAGGCTACAAGGTTATGGGAGCCTGGGAATGTTTAACATCAAGAAAGCAATTACAGCATAGCAAGAGCGGAGGGAATTACACAGGAAATGTGAACAGTAACCCTTCACTGCCAAGGAACATAAGACTATACCTTTATGACCGCTAAAGTTTAAGTATATACAGTAGAGTGTACAGAGATAGATCGATAGTAGCCACTGTAAAGCATTTATGATGCATATGCATGGGCTTCATCTCTGGTGTATACAACAAGACACAAAAAAATCCCCGTAGGATTATGACGTATAGATAGGAAGTGAGAGCATGGTTATAAAGCAGATCAAAGCTCTGGGATTATGGTCTACCTAGGTGGTCTCCAAATTATCTTGTTCCTGTGCAGCCTTTGAGAGACATTTTTATTCCATGAACATATAAAGTGGGAAGAAATCTTTGGTTTTTCCTGTTTGGACTTTTTTAGTAAGTCAGGAGGGAGGTTCCCATCACTCTCGCTGGTCTTGTTCCATAGTTTCTTCACTCTCTCAGTGTGACACCACAGGAAACTACGGCTTACTACACACCATGATTTTTACAACATGTAGAGATGTTTTTAGTTGCTTAGTTTGAAAAGCAGTAAACCATTGTCGCTTTTTGTATTCTGTACAGCATACTGTATGGTCTTCAGAAATGGGAGAAAAAAAGAGTAACTAACCCAAAGAGCTATCACACCTATCCTTATATGAGGAAGCTTTTATGTGTATTGTAAATAATGCTCCTGTATACAGAACATATAACAAATGCTATCATCTACCGTATTTTTCGCCGTATAAGACGCATTTTTTCTTCCACAAAACTGGGGGGGAAAGTCGGTGCGTCTTATACGGCGAATACACCCCTATCTCGGCGGTCCCTGCGGCCATTGACGGCCGGAACCAGCGGCTAATACAGGACATCACCGATCGCGGTGATGCCCTGTATTAACCCTTCAGACGCGGCGATCAAAGCTGACCACCGCGTCTGAAGGGAAGTGACACTAACCCGGCTGTTCAGTCGGGCTGTTCGGGACCGTCGCTATTTCACTGCGGCGGTCCCGAACAGCCCGACTGAATAGCCGGGTTAGTGCTTACAGGACACCGGGAGGGACCTTACCGGCCTCTTCTGTGTCTTCTCCGTTCAGGGATCCCCTGTATGGCCGGCGCTCTCCTTCCTTGTCATCATGTCGTCGCTTACGTGCGTCGGCGTGCGTAACGACATGATGGCGGCAACGGAGAGCAAGGATACCCGGCCGGCAGCAGAGACGTTCCGGAGTGACGGGGACACGGCGACAGCGATGGAGCGACATCCAGGGCAGCGGTGACGGGTCCGGAGCGGCGGGGACACGTGAGTATTACCTCCTATGCAGTGGTCTTCAATCTGCGGACCTCCAGATGTTGCAAAACTACAACTCCCAGCATGCCCGGACAGCCAACGGCTGTCCGGGCATGCTGGGAGTTGTAGTTTTGCAACATCTGGAGGTCCGCAGGTTGAAGACCACTACTTGGTTCAAAATCTTTATTTTTTTAGATTTTGCACCTATAAATTGGGTGGTGCATCCTATAGGGCGGTGCATCCTATAGGGCGAAAAATACAGTACTTAATTTATGTAAATAATACTGTGATATAAATAATACCCCCATTTACTCTATATATAGTAAAGATACTCATCATATAAAATATAAAAAAGTATCTATAAAAGTACATATAAATAATACTGCCATCTACTCTATATGTATATAACATCATCATGTAATGTACATATAAATAATACTGTCATCTACTATATATGTAAATAATAACATTATATGCTATACATATAAATTATATATATAAATGTGAACTGTCTCCGGTAGTGGGAAACCCGTTATTTTAGGATCGCGAATAACAGGGAAAACAATTGTGGTAGCCCTTGGGGGGGTGTATGGTACTTGGGGTGTTGTTTCGGTACATGAGGGGTTAAGGTTAACCCTATAGTTCGTGACGCCAGGCTGAGGGCTAGTATGCTGAGGTAATTCTCCGGCCTATCGCCGCCCTTCCCAGTAATGATAGGTGCATGCATAAAATGACTGAAGGTCCACTAGGTACTTGAACTTGAACTTGGATAACTTTACTTAAATGCTTGCGGTACATCCAATGAACAGTAACAGTCTCAGGAATACAGTCTTTATCTAGTGCAGTGACTGACAGTTGTTGCAGACCTTGACTTCTCATAAAAGTCTCTGAATTAGGGAATATTGCGCAGATCCGTCCGGATTTAGGGGATAGATAAGGTCCGGTGATCTTGCAGAGTGTTTAGGGATTGACACTCACAATTTAGCATATATCAGCCGTCGCCGCAAGGCTCAGACCTAGACTCACTGATGACAGCAGCGCATCAACAGCCCACAAGGAAAGAGGGTGAGCAATGGCCGCCGCTCCCTTATATGGGCAGGGCCGTTTTTACTGGTCCAATCAACTGTCACTCACCGTTACAAGGAGTGATGGGAGATAAACGTCACAGGGGCCTCCAAAGGTCCTTAAGCATAAAACCATAGAGTTCACCCGGTCACGTGACCCGCAGGTCCTGTTACGCTATGCATAGGTAATTAACCATTTATATACACTTATACAATCCTATATATATACAAATCCTGAATAATTATTAGATAACTAATACCTAAATGAGAGGTGACTAGGGGCGGGCTAGTTAAGAAGAACCCTGACGTCCTAGGGACTCTGGCTATGGGGACTTATATACAAAGGTACCGGATAGGATGCGGTACCGGGACACCACAAACCCCCTTACTTAAGATAAGTCAACCTCGACGCCTGTCCCCTAAAACAGAGGGACTAGGACTAGAACAGGATGATCTATAGATTTGCACTTGCTATACATTCTAAATAAACATTGAACACATTTACATTCTCTGATACTCTTACTAGTATCTGGACTAGACAATAGAAATCTATCTAAACATTGGTGCTATCGAGACATAAATGCTATCTAGACATTAACGAAGCTATCTATCCTTTAGTTTCTAGCTTCTTAGACATTTTAGTAACCTTATCATACATTTTAAAGCTTACTAGACAATTAGGCACCTATCGAACATGTAGGTTCTAGCTCCTAAGACATTTTATTAGCTCTCTACACATTGTTATGAGGCTAAACTGAACATTAGTACAGCTCTCTATACTTTTAGTTTCAAGCTGACTAGACATTTTTATTATCTCACACATTTTATTCGCCAACATTAAGTTACCTGTTAGTACACGAAAGGTTATACTGGCTAGCCGGAAGCTAGGTCACAGTAAGGTTGGCTGCTTGGGTCTATCGGCTACACACTACTTACCCCTAGAGCACTTCACATAACCTACCTAGGTTACTTTAAGAATTACGTGTTTAATTCTATATTCGCAAGAGCACCTACTGGCCAGGCAGAGCATCTCACACATGCAAAGAAGGAGAAAAAGAAGTGTACCTAACAGTGGCAGGAATTGGGTATCAATATGCTACAATCCCTAAAGTGTTTTCTTGAGTGAGATATTTACTTTGGTATATGTACTAGAGAAACTTGAGGTAGTACATTTAAGTGAGTAATCTAGATACTATGTGTGCAAGTACTATTTTAAGGGCAATATCCTCTATTATTTTTTGTTGAGACAGGTGCTAGTGATTGGCGACAGCAATAATACTACCTTCGGAGGAGGCGAGGTGTCACTTATTTAGCAACTACTAAACACCTTTAGCTTTATATACATTTGTATGTACAAGAATTATTTATGTTTTTCGTGTTGAGTGTACACGTGTAGCACGTCGATATTTTCTGTGTACAGCTCTGGCTCACTTTTTATGTACATAGACATTAGTCTATCTTTCTATGTACAACCCTTACTTATTTTTTATGTACACAGACAGGAGGATACCTTCCTGTGTACAAGAACCATATACATATTTACTATACAGACTTACACAATTATAAACACTCCAACATGGTTCAGGCGCATTCGCCTGATAAGTTCAACATTTAGCATAAGAGTTCTTATGAAGCTGCTGGTATATACATAAAATAGACGTGTAAAGATCAGCAGTCCACCTACACTAGGGGTCCAATTAACGGGAAATATACAAAATGGCGTGTAAGGATCAGCAGTCCACCTACACTAAGAGTCCAATTAAAGGGAAAGGTTAACACGGCCTAAACCACAACTCAGCCGGGTACAGTCCTTAATGAATCTCCTACAGGCTAGGAGTCTCTTGACTTAATAGTCAGGCACAAGCTTAGTGGTTACGTTGCTGAACTTTGAACTGGAACAATCTTAGCACAGTCCTGCTAGGCACAATTCTTGAACTTGGTTGCTGCAAAATGAAAGTGGTTAACATAAGAAACAATAGGACATTACTTTAGAGTTTCTTTAAAGAATATTCTTCTTTACTCTTCTAGTGCCTCTCTGGGTTCCTCTGTATCTGCCAACATCAGGGGCAGGTGTAGAATTGACATAGCTTTGCCACACCACATTGGTGAGGATGGAGTGGTGGAAAGCAGCATTAGCAGGGGTTATAGGCTTACTAGCCGGGATCAAAGTGGGGCAATAGGGATTGAGCACCATCTCCAAACCAGGATGGACCCATGACTCTTTTGTTGGTACCCTGGAAGCAGGCAAACTCTCCATGTCAGAAGAGGGCCTTGGTACATACGTTGGTACCTGTGCAGGAGGCAAACTCTCATTGCTCCGAGAGGGCCTAGGTACGGTCTTTGGCGCCCGCAATTTGGGCTTATTTTCCTGAACTTGAGCAGGACTTGACTCTCGACGATCTGTAGAAAATGAAAAACTTGGCTCTTTGCTGTACATAGAAGATGATGAACTTGACTCTTTGCTGTACATAGAAGATGATGAACTTGACTCTTGAAGCTCCTCCTCCTTGGGTACGCTGGTGGAGGCTTTAGGAGCAGACCTTTTCGGCCTCAAGTTGAAGGAATCGGACTCCCAATCCGTTGACAGAAAATATTTGAAGGGAAGCAGTGTTGGGGCTGTTGGTCTGGTGACCGCTGCAGCCCATTCTCCACGAAGGCTCTGGACGGGGGTGTACTCCACAATTTCACCCACCTCCAAGGCATAGAACTTCTTATGGAGATATGGCCTTTGCACTGCTCCCGGTTTACGAGGATGGTCTGCTCAGTGTGGCAGTCAAGAAGTGTCCCATAACCTCTGACCTTGTCGACTTGGCTACAGTTGCTCTTCTTCTTTCTAATGGCTCCTCCCCTTCTCGGGGGGTGATCCCATTTACGTATGTACAATGCCTCCATTTCTTTGCTATTTTCTCTCCTCATAAGGCAAATGTACATGTTTGGGGGCATAGAGTTCTTTGTGTCGGGCCTTTAGCTTTTCCATCAATTCGGCCAGCTCGGCTTCTTGACGGGTCCTTTCCCTTTCTGCAGTTGGGATTGGTGGGAGTGGCTTCCCAGGTAATGGTTGAAGTACTCTATGCATGTACTCGATCAGCTCCGGCTCATCTCCGAACACCCATTGCGACAATTTTGGTGAGCACGGTCGTGCACTTGGCAAGCTTGATCGAGGTATGACCTCAGGGCTGGAGGAGGAAGAATAGGCCACCTCTGGCGGGGTACTCACAGCAGACTCCTCCGACAGGATGTCGCCCACGAGCCCCAGGTTCTGTGGTGAGGGGACAGTCTCACCGGTGATGCACCCTGCGCTCTCCGCTGGAGGTGTCTCTGGCCAATCGTCGTCATCATCAGGCAGTGGGGGAAGATTGCAGACCCCCTCTTCGTCTAATGACAACCGCTGCAGACGGTCAGCAAGTTCTTGGAAAAGTCGGGCTGCGACTGCCACAACTTTCCGCTTTTCCGGCGCCATTTTGCCAACTTCACGGGGCGTGGCGCAGCGCGGGCTTTCTTCGCAAGCTTTTCCGGCAGCAGTTCGGCCCCGCCTGTGCCGACCAGACCAAAGGATTGCAGCATGAACTCATTGCACAGTTTACACATTTCAGCTGTAGATAAATCTTCGCCTCCCCCTTCCTCTTCTCTTGGCCCCCTTGTATGGTGCACCACGGACACCGCTCCTGTACACAGCAACACGGTTTACAGCACATGAATAAAGTTTGTTTTCTGGGTGGGGAGTACACTTTCACTAGTGGCTGTTACGCCGAGCGCTCCGGGTCCCCGCTCCTCCCCGGAGCGCTCGCTACACTCTCCCCACTGCAGCGCTCCGGTCAGATCCACTGACCCGGGGCGCTGCGATTCCGCTTCCAGCCGGGATGCGATTCGCGATGCGGGTAGCGCCCGCTCGCGATGCGCACCCCGGCTCCCGTACCTGACTCGCTCTCCCTCGGTCCTGTCCCGGCGCGCGCGGCCCCGCTCCCTAGGGCGCGCGCGCGCCGGGTCTTTGCGATTTAAAGGGCCACTGCGCCGCTGATTGGCGCAGTGATTCCAATTAGTGTGTTCACCTGTGCACTTCCCTATATCACCTCACTTCCCCTGCACTCCCTTGCCGGATCTTGTTGCCATCGTGCCAGTGAAAGCGTTTCCTTGTGTGTTCCTAGCCTGTGTTCCAGACCTCCTGCCGTTGCCCCTGACTACGATCCTTGCTGCCTGCCCCGACCTTCTGCTACGTCCGACCTTGCTTCTGTCTACTCCCTTGTACCGCGCCTATCTTCAGCAGCCAGAGAGGTGAGCCGTTGCTAGTGGATACGACCTGGTCACTACCGCCGCAGCAAGACCATCCCGCTTTGCGGCGGGCTCTGGTGAAAACCAGTAGTGACTTAGAACCGATCCACTAGCACGGTCCACGCCAATCCCTCTCTGGCACAGAGGATCCACTACCTGCCAGCCGGCATCGTGACAGTAGATCCGGCGATGGATCCCGCTGAAGTTCCTCTGCCAGTTGTCGCTGACCTCACCACGGTGGTCGCCCAGCAGTCACAACAGATAGCGCAACAAGGCCAACAGCTGTCTCAACTGACCGTTATGCTACAGCAGTTACTACCACAGCTTCAGCAGTCATCTCCTCCGCCAGCTCCTGCACCTCCTCCGCAGCGAGTGGCCGCTCCTGGTCTACGCCTATCCTTGCCGGATAAATTTGATGGGGACTCTAAGTTTTGCCGTGGCTTTCTTTCCCAATGTTCCCTGCATCTGGAGATGATGTCGGACCAGTTTCCCACTGAAAGGTCTAAGGGGGCTTTCGTAGTCAGCCTTCTGTCTGGAAAAGCCCTGTCTTGGGCCACACCGCTCTGGGACCGCAATGACCCCGTCACTGCCTCTGTACACTCCTTCTTCTCGGAAATCCGAAGTGTCTTTGAGGAACCTGCCCGAGCCTCTTCTGCTGAGACTGCCCTGTTGAACCTGGTCCAGGGTAATTCTTCCGTTGGCGAGTATGCCGTACAATTCCGTACTCTTGCTTCAGAATTATCCTGGAATAATGAGGCCCTCTGCGCGACCTTTAAAAAAGGCCTATCCAGCAACATTAAAGATGTTCTGGCCGCACGAGAAATTCCTGCTAATCTACATGAACTCATTCACCTAGCCACTCGCATTGACATGCGTTTTTCCGAAAGGCGTCAGGAGCTCCGCCAAGATATGGACTCTGTTCGCACGAGGCGTTTCTTCTCCTCGGCTCCTCTCTCCTCTGGTCCCCTGCAATCCGTTCCTGTGCCTCCCGCCGTGGAGGCTATGCAGGTCGACCGGTCTCGCCTGACACCTCAAGAGAGGACACGACGCCGCATGGAGAACCTCTGCCTGTACTGTGCTAGTACCGAACACTTCCTGAGGGATTGTCCTATCCGTCCTCCCCGCCTGGAAAGACGTACGCTGACTCCGCACAAAGGTGAGACAGTCCTTGATGTCTACTCTGCTTCTCCACGTCTTACTGTGCCTGTGCGGATGTCTGCCTCTGCCTTCTCCTTCTCTGCTGTGGCCTTCTTGGACTCTGGATCTGCAGGAAATTTTATTTTGGCCTCTCTCGTCAGCAGGTTCAACATCCCAGTGACCAGTCTCGCCAGACCCCTTTACATCAATTGTGTAAACAATGAAAGATTGGACTGTACCATACGTTTCCGCACGGAGCCCCTCCTAATGAGCATCGGATCTCATCACGAGAGGATTGAACTTTTGGTCCTCCCCAATTGCACTTCGGAAATTCTCCTTGGACTTCCCTGGCTTCAACTTCATTCCCCAACCCTGGATTGGTCCACTGGGGAGATCAAGAGTTGGGGGCCCTCTTGTTCCAAGGACTGTCTAAAACCGGTTCCCAGTAACCCTTGCCGTGACCCTGTGGTTCCTCCAGTAACCGGTCTCCCTAAGGCCTATATGGACTTCGCGGATGTTTTCTGCAAAAAACAAGCTGAGACTCTACCTCCTCACAGGCCTTATGATTGTCCTATCGACCTCCTCCCGGGCACTACTCCACCCCGGGGCAGAATTTATCCTCTCTCTGCCCCAGAGACTCTTGCCATGTCTGAATACGTCCAGGAAAATTTAAAAAAGGGCTTTATCCGTAAATCCTCCTCTCCTGCCGGAGCCGGATTTTTCTTTGTGTCCAAAAAAGATGGCTCCCTACGTCCTTGCATTGACTACCGCGGTCTTAATAAAATCACGGTTAAGAACCGCTACCCCCTACCCCTCATCTCTGAACTCTTTGATCGCCTCCAAGGTGCCCACATCTTTACTAAACTGGACTTAAGAGGTGCTTATAACCTCATCCGCATCAGAGAGGGGGATGAGTGGAAAACGGCATTTAACACCAGAGATGGACACTTTGAGTATCTGGTCATGCCCTTTGGCCTGTGCAACGCCCCTGCTGTCTTCCAAGACTTTGTTAATGAAATTTTTCGTGATCTTTTATACTCCTGTGTTGTTGTATATCTGGACGATATCCTAATTTTTTCTGCCAATCTAGAAGAACACCGCCAGCATGTCCGTATGGTTCTTCAGAGACTTCGTGACAATCAACTCTATGCCAAAATTGAGAAATGTCTGTTTGAATGCCAATCTCTTCCTTTTCTAGGATACTTGGTCTCTGGCCAGGGACTACAAATGGATCCAGACAAACTCTCTGCCGTCTTAGATTGGCCACGCCCCTCCGGACTCCGTGCTATCCAACGCTTTTTGGGGTTCGCCAATTATTACAGGCAATTTATTCCACATTTTTCTACCGTTGTGGCTCCTATCGTGGCTTTAACCAAAAAAAATGCCGATCCCAAGTCTTGGCCTCCTCAAGCGGAAGACGCCTTTAAACGACTCAAGTCTGCCTTTTCTTCGGCTCCCGTGCTCTCCAGACCTGACCCTTCCAAACCCTTCCTATTGGAGGTTGATGCCTCCTCAGTGGGAGCTGGAGCCGTTCTTCTACAAAAAAATTCTTCCGGGCATGCTGTCACTTGTGGTTTTTTTTCTAGGACCTTCTCTCCGGCGGAGAGGAACTACTCCATCGGGGATCGAGAGCTTCTAGCCATCAAATTAGCACTTGAGGAATGGAGGCATCTGCTGGAGGGATCAAGATTTCCAGTTATTATTTACACCGATCACAAGAACCTCTCCTACCTCCAGTCTGCCCAACGGCTGAATCCTCGCCAGGCCCGGTGGTCTCTGTTCTTTGCCCGATTTAATTTTGAAATTCACTTTCGGCCTGCCGATAAGAACATTAGGGCCGATGCTCTCTCTCGTTCCTCGGATGCCTCAGAAGTTGAACTCTCTCCGCAACACATCATTCCACCTGACTGCCTGATCTCCACTTCTCCAGCCTCCATCAGGCAAACTCCTCCAGGAAAGACCTTTGTTTCTCCACGCCAACGCCTCGGAATCCTCAAATGGGGTCACTCCTCCCATCTCGCAGGTCATGTGGGCATCAAGAAATCTGTGCAACTCATCTCCCGCTTCTATTGGTGGCCGACTCTGGAGACGGATGTTGTGGACTTTGTGCGAGCCTGTACTATCTGTGCCCGGGATAAGACTCCTCGCCAGAAGCCCGCTGGTTTTCTTCATCCCCTGCCTGTCGCCGAACAGCCTTGGTCTCTGATTGGTATGGATTTTATTACTGATTTACCCCCTTCCCGTGGCAACACTGTTATTTGGGTGGTCGTTGATCGATTCTCCAAAATGGCACATTTCATCCCTCTTCCTGGTCTTCCTTCAGCGCCTCAGTTGGCTAAACAATTTTTTGTACACATTTTTCGTCTTCACGGGTTGCCTACGCAGATCGTCTCGGATAGAGGCGTCCAATTCGTGTCTAAATTCTGGAGGGCTCTCTGTAAACAACTCAAGATTAAATTAAATTTTTCTTCTGCATATCATCCCCAATCCAATGGACAAGTAGAAAGAATTAACCAGGTCTTGGGTGATTATTTACGACATTTTGTTTCCTCCCGCCAGGATGACTGGGCAGATCTCCTTCCATGGGCCGAATTCTCGTATAACTTCAGAGTCTCTGAATCTTCCTCCAAATCCCCATTTTTCGTGGTGTACGGCCGTCACCCTCTTCCCCCCCTCCCTACCCCCTTGCCCTCTGGTCTGCCCGCTGTGGATGAAATTTCTCGTGACCTTTCCATCATATGGAGAGAGACCCAAAATTCTCTCTTACAGGCTTCATCACGCATGAAGAAGTTCGCGGATAAGAAAAGAAGAGCTCCTCCCATTTTTTCCCCTGGAGACAAGGTATGGCTCTCCGCTAAATATGTCCGCTTCCGTGTCCCTAGCTACAAGTTGGGACCACGCTATCTTGGTCCTTTCAAAATTTTGTGTCAGATTAATCCTGTCTCTTACAAACTTCTTCTTCCTCCTTCTCTTCGTATCCCTAATGCCTTTCACGTTTCTCTTCTTAAACCACTCATCATCAACCGTTTCTCTCCCAAATCTGTTCCTCCCACTCCTGTTTCCGGCTCCTCGGACATCTTCTCCGTCAAAGAGATCCTAGCTTCTAAAAAGGTCAGAGGGAAAACCTTTTTTTTAGTGGATTGGGAGGGTTGTGGTCCAGAAGAGAGATCCTGGGAACCTGAGGACAACATCCTAGACAAAAGTCTGCTCCTCAGGTTCTCAGGCTCTAAGAAGAGGGGGAGACCCAAGGGGGGGGGTACTGTTACGCCGAGCGCTCCGGGTCCCCGCTCCTCCCCGGAGCGCTCGCTACACTCTCCCCACTGCAGCGCTCCGGTCAGATCCACTGACCCGGGGCGCTGCGATTCCGCTTGCAGCCGGGATGCGATTCGCGATGCGGGTAGCGCCCGCTCGCGATGCGCACCCCGGCTCCCGTACCTGACTCGCTCTCCCTCGGTCCTGTCCCGGCGCGCGCGGCCCCGCTCCCTAGGGCGCGCGCGCGCCGGGTCTTTGCGATTTAAAGGGCCACTGCGCCGCTGATTGGCGCAGTGATTCCAATTAGTGTGTTCACCTGTGCACTTCCCTATATCACCTCACTTCCCCTGCACTCCCTTGCCGGATCTTGTTGCCATCGTGCCAGTGAAAGCGTTTCCTTGTGTGTTCCTAGCCTGTGTTCCAGACCTCCTGCCGTTGCCCCTGACTACGATCCTTGCTGCCTGCCCCGACCTTCTGCTACGTCCGACCTTGCTTCTGTCTACTCCCTTGTACCGCGCCTATCTTCAGCAGCCAGAGAGGTGAGCCGTTGCTAGTGGATACGACCTGGTCACTACCGCCGCAGCAAGACCATCCCGCTTTGCGGCGGGCTCTGGTGAAAACCAGTAGTGACTTAGAACCGATCCACTAGCACGGTCCACGCCAATCCCTCTCTGGCACAGAGGATCCACTACCTGCCAGCCGGCATCGTGACAGTGGCGACTGTAGTAGGCACACACCCGAATCCTGTTCGTGACACCAAAAAGGCTTTGGGGTAGCATGGTAGTTGGGGTGTTGTTTCGGTAGATGAGGGGTTAAGGTTAACCCTATAGTTCGTGACGCCAGGCTGGGGGCTAGTATGCTGAGGTAATTCTCCGGCCTATCGCCGCCTTTCCCAGTAATGATAGGTGCATGCTTAAAATGACTGAAGGTCCACAAGGTACTTGAACTTGAACTTGGATAACTTTACTTAAATGCTAGCGGTACATCCAATGAATAGTAGCAGTCTCAGGAATACAGTCTTTATCTAGTGCAATGACTGACAGTTGTTGCGGACCTTGACTTCTCATAAAAGTCTCTGAATTAGGGAATATTGCTCAGATCCGTCTGGATTTAGGGGATAGATAAGGTCCGGTGATCTTGCAGAGTGTTTAGGGATTGGCAGACTCACAATTTAGCATATATCAGCTGTCGCCGCAAGGCTCAGGCCTAGACTCACTGATGACAGCAGCGCAGATCCTTCTCCATCAACAGCCCACAAGGAAAGAGAGTGAGCAATGGCCGCCGCTCCCTTATATGGGAAGGGGCAGGGCCGTTTTACTGGTCCAATCAACTGTAACTCACCGTTACAAGGAGTGATGGGAGATAAACGTCACAGGGGCCTCCAAAGGTTCTTAAGCATAAAACCATAGAGTTCACCTGGTCACGTGACCCGCAGGTCCTGTTACGCTATGCATAGGTAATTAACCATTTATATACACTTGTACAATCCTATATATATACAAATCCTGAAGAATTATTAGATAACTAATACCTAAATGAGAGGTGACTAGGGGCGGGCTAGTTAAGAAGAACCCCGACGTCCTAGGGACTCTGGCTATGGGGACTTATATACAAAGATACCGGATAGGATGCGGTACCGGGACACCACATAATGTTGTGCTTGCACAAATTTTTCTCCTGCAACTCGCCGCTAAGAAATAAAGGGTCCATTGGGACCCCATCATAGTGGATGTGGTCCATCGGGACCCATCGGCACCCGTCAAGTAACGGGCCAGTTTTTGGCGGAGAAAAAAATAGATGGCAAGGTGAAAGGAGCTTAATAGGTTTATATTTTTCTTTCCAGCACTGAATATAAGCCCTCTTTTTATTATGCAAATTAGGCTTAAAGGGGTATTCCAGGAAAAAACGTTTTCTATATATATCAACTGGCTCCAGAAAGTTAAACAGATTTGTAAATTACTTCTATTAAAAAAATCTTAATGCTTTCAGTACTTATGAGTTTCTGAAGTTAGGGTTGTTCTTTTCTGTCTAAGTAATCTCTGATGACACGTGTCTCGGGAACCACCCAGTTTAGAAGCAAATTCCCATAGCAAACCTCTTCTAAACTGGGTGGTTCCCGAGAAACGTGTCATCAGAGATTACTTAGACAGAAAAGAACAACCTTAACTTCAGAAGCTCAAAAGTCCTGATGAAAAGCCTTATCTAATCATGTGCTTATTTACACCCATGTTTTCTGCTCACAGGACCGGGATCACGGTGATCACCATCTCCTGGGTTTGATAAACATTTTTGACTCACAAATACAGGTCATGCCAGTCAAGTATGAAGCAATTGGACATAACCAGCTTTATTTTTTTTAAAGGCAGGAAAAATTACCGCACTGTACAAAAAGGAAAACCTAGGGCTGTTTGGCCACTACATATATACAATAAAGGGAATCTGTCATCAGTGTCCCCCACACTAACCTGTTAGTACAGGCTGGGAGTGCATGTAACACTCTTGATAATGATACTAACCTAGCCCCGATCTGTGGCCCTGTTCTTCTGTTATGCTTCTTATTTGGGTGGAGCTCCAGGAGCATCCTGATGTCACTGCTGCAGCTTCCTCACTCGGCCCAACCGCAAACAGGCTTGAAGAAGTAGCAGTGGTGACGTCAGCGTACTCCTGGAGCGCTGCCTTTGCACTAAGCCTGCCGCCTGAATAAGGAGGACAACAGGCGAATGGGACCATGTATACGGCAGTATTATCATTATTATCAGCGTCACCCGCATTTTAAGTCTGTACTAACAGGTTAGTGTTACTGATGATTACTGATAACAGGTTAGTGTTACTGATGATTACTGATAACAGGTTAGTGTTACTGATGATTACTGATAACAGGTTAGTGTTACTGATGATTACTGATAACAGGTTAGTGTTACTGATGATTACTGATAACAGGTTAGTGTTACTGATGATTACTGATAACAGGTAAGTGTTACTGATGATTACTGATAACAGGTTAGTGTTACTGATGATTACTGATAACAGGTTAGTGTTACTGATGATTACTGATAACAGGTTAGTGTTACTGATGATTACTGATAACAGGTTAGTGTTACTGATGATTACTGATAACAGGTTAGTGTTACTGATGATTACTGATAACAGGTTAGTGTTACTGATGATTACTGATAACAGGTTAGTGTTACTGATGATTACTGATAACAGGTTAGTGTTACTGATGATTACTGATAACAGGATAGTGTTACTGATGACTACTGATAACAGGTTAGTGTTACTGATGATTACTGATAACAGGTTAGTGTTACTGATGATTACTGATAACAGGTAAGTGTTACTGATGATTACTGATAACAGGTTAGTGTTACTGATGATTACTGATAACAGGTAAGTGTTACTGATGATTACTGATAACAGGTTAGTGTTACTGATGATTACTGATAACGGGTTAGTGTTACTGATGATTACTGATAACAGGTTAGTGTTACTGATGATTACTGATAACAGGATAGTGTTACTGATGACTACTGATAACAGGTTAGTGTTACTGATGATTACTGATAACAGGTTAGTGTTACTGATGATTACTGATAACGGGTTAGTGTTACTGATGATTACTGATAACAGGTAAGTGTTACTGATGATTACTGATAACAGGTTAGTGTTACTGATGATTACTGATAACAGGTTAGTGTTACTGATGATTACTGATAACAGGTTAGTGTTACTGATGATTACTGATAACAGGTTAGTGTTACTGATGATTACTGATAACAGGTTAGTGTTACTGATGATTACTGATAACAGGTTAGTGTTACTGATGATTACTGATAACAGGTTAGTGTTACTGATGATTACTGATAACAGGATAGTGTTACTGATGACTACTGATAACAGGTTAGTGTTACTGATGATTACTGATAACAGGTTAGTGTTACTGATGATTACTGATAACAGGTAAGTGTTACTGATGATTACTGATAACAGGTTAGTGTTACTGATGATTACTGATAACAGGTAAGTGTTACTGATGATTACTGATAACAGGTTAGTGTTACTGATGATTACTGATAACGGGTTAGTGTTACTGATGATTACTGATAACAGGATAGTGTTACTGATGATTACTGATAACGGGTTAGTGTTACTGATGATTACTGATAACAGGATAGTGTTACTGATGATTACTGATAACAGGTTAGTGTTACTGATGATTACTGATAACAGGTTAGTGTTACTGATGATTACTGATAACAGGCTAGTGTTACTGATGATTACTGATAACAGGTTAGTGTTACTGATGATTACTGATAACAGGTTAGTGTTACTGATGATTAGTGTTGCTCGCGAATATTCGCAATTCGAATATTATTCGCGAATATCGCATATTCGCGAATTCGCGAATTTCGCGAATATAGCGCTATATATTCGTAATTACGAATATTCGTTTTTTTTTTTTTTTTTTATTTTTTTTTTTCTTCACAGTACACATCACAGTGATCATCCCTCTCTGCTTCCAGCTTGTGTGGTGTAAAGAAGGCTGTAATACTACTGTGTGAGACTGGCGTGCGAAAATTCGCATATGCGAAAAGTAACATATGCTAATTTTCGCATATGCGAATTTCCGCATATGCTAATTTTCGCATGCGCGAAAATAAAACGAGGATATAACGAATATGCGAATATTCGCGAATATATGACGAATATTCGTCCATATATTCGCGAATATTCGCGAATTCGAATATGGCCTATGCCTAGGGTTGCCACCCTGCCGGTATTTTACCGGCACAGCCGGTATTTTCATCTACATTCCGGGCTGTGCCGGTAAGTTTGGATGAAAAATACCGGCCATGCAATGGCCGGTATTTTTCATTCACTGACAGGGGCGGACGGAGCAGCATCCCCAGAACAGCACTGCTTTCATGACCGGCCGTACAATGCCCAGGTCTGACACCAGCAGCCTGTGACAGGGAGAGCTCCGTGCGATGACAGGAAGAGACTGTACAGTGCTGGGAAGGGGGCGTGACCTCCTGTCTCCTCTCTCCCCCTCCCCCTCCTTCTCTCTGCCCCGTGCAGTCTTACAACCCTCCATAGGCAGAGCAGGGAGGGGAGAGGCCGTGTATTCTGTCTCCCTCTGCAGCGCAGGGCGGGTGAGTGTCTGTGTGTATATGTGTGTGTGTATATATGTGTCTGTGTATACATGTGTCTGTGTGTATATATGTGTCTGTGTGTATATATGTGTCTGTGTATATATATGTGTCTGTGTATATATATGTGTCTGTATACATGTGTCTGTGTATGTGTCTCTATGTGTCTGTGTACATATGTGTGTGTGTGTGTGTGTGTGTGTGTGTGTAGGGGGGGGGGGGGGGGTAAACTGCCTAATCTGGGGGACAACTATGCTGCCTAATCTGGGGGACAACTGGGGTACAACTATGCTGCCTAATCTGGGGGACAACTATGCTGCCTAATCTGGGGGACAACTATGCTGCCTAATCTGGGGGACAACTATGCTGCCTAATCTGGGGGACAACTATGCTGCCTAATCTGGGGGACAACTATGCTGCCTAATCTGGGGGACAACTATGCTGCCTAATCTGGGGGACAAGTATGCTGCCTAATCTGGGGGACAACTATACTGCCTAATCTGGGGGACAACTGGGGTACAACTATGCTCCTAATCTGGGGGACAACTGGGGTACAACTATGCTCCTAATCTGGGGGACAACTGGGGTACAACTATGCTCCTAATCTGGGGGACAACTATGCTCCTAATCTGGGGGACAACTATGCTCCTAATCTGGGGGACAACTATGCTTCCTAATCTGGGGGACAACTATGCTCCTAACCTGGGGGACAACTATGCTCCTAATCTGGGGGACAACTATGCTGCCTAATCTGGGGGACAACTATGCTGCCTAATCTGGGGGACAACTATGCTCCTAATCTGGGGGACAACTATGCTCCTAATCTGGGGGACAACTATGCTCCTAATCTGGGGGACAACTATGCTGCCTGATCTGGGGAAAAACTACCCGGCCCTCCACAATATTTTTAGTTTCTCATGTGGCCCCATGGGATAAATAATTGCCCACCCCATTCCTCCTCAACCCCGGACATTCCTTAACCTGGAGCCGCCCGGGGAAAGGAGAAAGTGAAGACAAGAGACTGGTGAGACCTCTCTGCAAAATTGTGTATTTAATGCAGTGTTTCCCAACCAGGGTGCCTCCAGCTGTTGCAAAACTATTACTCCCAGCATGCCCAGACAGCCTTTGGCTGTCCGGGCATGCTGGGAGTTGTAGTTTTGCAATAGCTGGAGGCACCCTGGTTGGGAAACACTAATTTAATGTTTTAATGTATGAAACTATCTGCTGCGCTCTGTATCTAATCCTGTCATGTGCGATACTGTCTGCTGAGCCTGTGTATCTAATTCTGTCATGTGGTATATGAGCCTGTGTATCTAATCCTGTCATGTGCGATACTGCCTGATGAGCCTGTGTATCTAATCCTGTCATGTGCGATACTGTCTGCTGAGCCTGTGTATCTAATCCTGTCATGTGTGATACTGTGAGCTGAGCCTGTGCATCTAATCCTGTCATGTGTGATACTGTCTGCTGAGCCTGTGCATCTAAATCTGTCATGTGTGATACTGTCTGCTGAGCCTGTGTATCTAATCCTGTTATGTGTGATACTGTCTGCTGAGCCTGTGCATCTAATCCTGTCATGTGTGATACTGTGTGATTAGCCTGTTTATCTGACGTTGCGCAGGGGGACGTCACTCGTCATCAGAGAGAGCCAGCGTTGCTGTCGCGCACCACCACTTCCGCCGCTGCTGGCATAAATAGGGTTTTGGTAGGTATTCTCTAAATGTAATTTTTTTTGTGCGATATAGGAAAATTCCCCCCACATATATATTGTATCCCTCCAATCCCCTATGCCATTTCTTAAACCCCCCTCCCATCCCCCATGCCATTTCTTAAACCCCTGATCCCTCAGCCCCTGTGCAATCTGGCCCCTCCCCTTTTGTAGCTCCACCCCCACATAGCCACACCCATGACCGGTATTTTTCTGAGGGAAAGGTGGCAACCCTACCTATGCCGCTCAACACTACTGATGATTACTGATAACAGGTTAGTGTTACTGATGATTACTGATAACAGGTTAGTGTTGCTGATGATTACTGATAACAGGAGAGTGTTACTGATGATTACTGATAACGGGTTAGTGTTACTGATGATTACTGATAACAGGTTAGTGTTACTGATGATTACTGATAACAGGTTAGTGTTACTGATGATTACTGATAACAGGTTAGTGTTACTGATGATTACTGATAACGGGTTAGTGTTACTGATGATTACTGATAACAGGTTAGTGTTACTGATGATTACTGATAACAGGTTAGTGTTGCTGATGATTACTGATAACAGGTTAGTGTTACTGATGATTACTGATAACAGGAGAGTGTTACTGATGATTACTGATAACAGGTTAGTGTTACTGATGATTACTGATAACAGGTTAGTGTTACTGATGATTACTGATAACAGGTTAGTGTTACTGATGATTACTGATAACAGGATAGTGTTACTGATGATTACTGATAACGGGTTAGTGTTACTGATGATTACTGATAACAGGTTAGTGTTACTGATGATTACTGATAACAGGTTAGTGTTACTGATGATTACTGATAACAGGTGTCACGATTCGGCTGGCTGGAGGTGGATCCTCTGTGCCAGAGAGGGATTGGCGTGGACCGTGTTGGTGGACCGGTTCTAAGTTGCTACTGGTATTCACCAGAGCCCGCCGCAAAGCGGGATGGTCTTGCAGCGGTGGTAGCAACCAGGTCGTATCCACCAGCAACGGCTCAACCTCTCTGACTGCTGAAGATAGTCGCGGTACAAGGGAGTAGACAAGAGCAAGGTCGGACGTAGCAGAAGGGCAGGCAGCAAGGATCGTAGTCAGGGGCAACGGCAGGAGGTCTGGAACACAGGCTAGGAACACACAAGGGAACGCTTTCACTGGCACAATGGCAACAAGATCCGGCGAGAGAGTGCAGGGGAAGTGAGGTATAAGTAGGGAGTGCACAGGTGATAACACTGATTAGGCCTGCTGCGCCAATCAGTGGCGCAGTGGCCCTTTAAATTGCAGAGACTCGGCGCGCGCGCGCCCTAAGGAGCGGGGCTGCGCGCGCCGGGACAAGACAGACGGGGAACGGGTCAGGTACGGGAGCCGGGACGCGCATCGCGAGCGGGCGCCTCCCGCGTCGCGAATCGCATCCCGGCTGGGAGAGATATTGCAGCGCACCCGGTCAGCAGGTCTGACCGGGGCGCTGCGAATGAGAAGATGCTGCCAGCGCTCCGGGGAGGAGCGGGGACCCGGAGCGCTCGGCGTAACAACAGGTTAGTGTTACTGATGATTACTGATAACAGGTTAGTGTTACTGATGATTACTGATAACAGGTTAGTGTTACTGATGATTACTGATAACAGGTTAGTGTTACTGATGATTACTGATAACAGGTTAGTGTTACTGATGATTACTGATAACGGGTTAGTGTTACTGATGATTACTGATAACGGGTTAGTGTTACTGATGATTACTGATAACGGGTTAGTGTTACTGATGATTACTGATAACAGGTTAGTGTTACTGATGATTACTGATAACAGGATAGTGTTACTAATGATTATTGATAACAGGTTAGTGTTACTGATGATTACTGATAACAGGATAGTGGTACTGATGATTACTGATAACAGGTTAGTGTTACTGATGATTACTGATAACAGATTAGTGGTACTGATGATTACTGATAACAGGTTAGTGTTACTGATGATTACTGATAACAGGTTAGTGTTACTGATGATTACTGATAACAGGTTAGTGTTACTGATGATTACTGATAACAGGTTAGTGTTACTGATGATTACTGATAACAGTTTAGTGTTACTGATGATTACTGATAACAGGTTAGTGTTACTGATGATTACTGATAACGGGTTAGTGTTACTGATGATTACTGATAACGGGTTAGTGTTACTGATGATTACTGATAACAGGATAGTGTTACTGATGATTACTGATAACAGGATAGTGTTACTGATGATTACTGATAACAGGTAAGTGTTACTGATGATTACTGATAACAGGATAGTGTTACTGATGATTACTGATAACAGGTTAGTGTTACTGATGATTACTGATAACAGGATAGTGTTACTGATGATTACTGATAACAGGTTAGTGGTACTGATGATTACTGATAACAGGTTAGTGTTACTGATGATTACTGATAACAGGATAGTGTTACTGATGATTACTGATAACAGGATAGTGTTACTAATGATTACTGATAACAG
Organism: Hyla sarda; assembly: GCF_029499605.1. Classification (NCBI taxonomy): domain Eukaryota; kingdom Metazoa; phylum Chordata; class Amphibia; order Anura; family Hylidae; genus Hyla; species Hyla sarda. The sequence continues at coordinate 45,557,316 of NC_079193.1, forward strand.
GTTAGTGTTACTGATGATTACTGATAACAGGTTAGTGTTACTGATGATTACTGATAACAGGTTAGTGTTACTGATGATTACTGATAACAGGTTAGTGTTACCGATGATTACTGATAACAGGATAGTGTTACTGATGATTACTGATAACAGGTTAGTGTTACTGATGATTACTGATAACAGGTTAGTGTTACTGATGATTACTGATAACAGGTTAGTGTTACTGATGATTACTGATAACAGGTTAGTGTTACTGATGATTACTGATAACAGGTTAGTGTTACTGATGATTACTGATAACAGGTTAGTGTTACTGATGATTACTGATAACAGGTTAGTGTTACTGATGATTACTGATAACAGGTTAGTGTTACTGATGATTACTGATAACAGGTTAGTGTTACTGATGATTACTGATAACAGGTTAGTGTTACTGATGATTACTGATAACAGGTTAGTGTTACTGATGATTACTAATAACAGGTTAGTGTTACTGATGATTACTGATAACAGGTTAGTGTTACTGATGATTACTGATAACGGGTTAGTGTTACTGATGATTACTAATAACAGGTTAGTGTTACTGATGATTACTGATAACGGGTTAGTGTTACTGATGATTACTGATAACAGGTTAGTGTTACTGATGATTACTGATAACAGGTTAGTGTTACTGATGATTACTGATAACAGGTTAGTGTTACTGATGATTACTGATAACAGGTTAGTGTTACTGATTATTACTAATAACAGGTTAGTGTTACTGATGATTACTGATAACAGGATAGTGGTACTGATGATTACTGATAACAGGTTAGTGTTACTGATGATTACTGATAACAGGTTAGTGTTACTGATGGCAGATTCCCTTTAAGCGCTAACTGGAGTGATGTGGGACCCAAATATCTGGAGTGGTGCGGGACCCACCCAGCTCTCCCTACTCCAAGTAGCCAGGTCCTTTGAATCAGTTATCTAGCTATGAAAAATGTATTCCCTATATCCAGAATGGGGCTCAACTCTCCCTGCTGAACGCTCTGGCTCCCACCTTCTATATACAGTGATGGCCCGCTCAGTTGGCCACAATAGTGTCCCACCTCAGTTGGTGGTGAGTACTTCTAAGAAGGTGGGAGCTAGAAGGTTCATCAGGGAGAGTCAAGCACTGTCCTGTGGATAGGATAGGGGATTACATTTCAGATCGCAGGGGGTCAGGCCACTGGGACCCTGCAATCTCAAGGCTGGCGCAGTGGCGTTCTGAACATCACGCCACGCCCCCTCCATTCATGTCTATGGGAGGGGGCATGACGGCTGCGTACTAGCTGTCACACCCCGTGTTGTGGGTTTTTATCTTTATCTTTTTTACCCCCTGTATTTCTATCAGGACAAGTCATAAAAGCCACGTGGCGCTTTTGAGTTTTGGAGGTTTATTTTTTATTTTTTGCTGAGTTGCCCATAGCAACCAATCAGATCGCTTCTTTCATTTTTGAAAAGGCCTCTGAAAAATGAAAGAAGCGATCTGATTGGTTGCTATGGACAACTGTTTTTTAACCCCTTAAGGACGCAGGACGTAAATGTACGTCCTGGTGAGGTGGTACTTAACGCACCAGGACGTACATTTACGTCCTAAGCATAACCGCGGGCATCGGAGCGATGCCCGTGTCATGCGCGGCTGATCCCGGCTGCTGATCGCAGCCAGGGACCCGCCGGCAATGGCCGACGCCCGCGATCTCGCGGGCGTCCGCCATTAACCCCTCAGGTGCCGGGATCAATACAGATCCCGGCATCTGCGGCAGTTCGCGATTAAAATGAACGATCGGATCGCCCGCAGCGCTGCTGCAGGGATCCGATCATTCATAACGCCGCACGGAGGTCCCCTCTCCTTCCTCCGTGCGGCTCCCGGCGTCTCCTGCTCTGGTCTGTGATCGAGCAGACCAGAGCAGGAGATGACCGATAATACTGATCTGTTCTATGTCCTATACATAGAACAGATCAGTATTAGCAATCATGGTATTGCTATGAATAGTCCCCTATGGGGACTATTCAAGTGTAAAAAAAAATGTAAAAGTAAAAGTAAAAGTAAAAAAAAAGTGAAAAATCCCCTCTCCCAATAAAAAAGTAAAACGTCCGTTTTTTCCTATTTTACCCCCAAAAAGCGTAAAAAACATTTTTTATAGACATATTTGGTATCGCCGCGTGCGTAAATGTCCGAACTATTAAAATAAAATGTTAATGATCCCGTACGGTGAACGGCGTGAACGAAAAAAAATTTTAAAAGTCCAAAATTCCTACTTTTTTAATACATTTTATTAAAAAAAAAATTATAAAAAATGTATTAAAAGTTTTTTATATGCAAATGTGGTATCAAAAAAAAGTACAGATCATGGCGCAAAAAATGAGCCCCCATACCGCCGCTTATACGGAAAAATAAAAAAGTTATAGGTCATCAAAATAAAGGGATTATAAACGTACTAATTTGGTTAAAAAGTTTGTGATTTTTTTTAAGCACAACAATAATATAAAAGTATGTAATAATGGGTATCATTTTAATCGTATTGACCCTCAGAATAAAGAACACATGTCATTTTTACCAGAAATTGTACGGCGTGAAAACAAAACCTTCCAAAATTAGCAAAATTGCGTTTTTCGTTTTAATTTCCCCACAAAAATAGTGTTTTTTGGTTGCGCCATACATTTTATGATATAATGAGTGATGTCATTACAAAGGACAACTGGTCGCGCAAAAAACAAGCCCTCATACTAGTCTGTGGATGGAAATATAAAAGAGTTATGATTTTTAGAAGGCGAGGAGGAAAAAATGAAAACGTAAAAATTAAATTGTCTGAGTCCTTAAGGCCAAAATGGGCTGAGTCCTTAAGGGGTTAATAAATCTCCACCTAAGGCTAAGTTTTCACTTTTTTTTTTTTTACAGTTTTTCTGGCGTTTTTTCTGGCGTTTTTCCTGGTGTGTCCCCTGTGGACGTTTTTTCCCTGTCTTCAGGTACCACTCCAACTGTGGGTTGGATGCTGAGCGCCCGGTCCACAGAGTGTAAGGTGGTGAGGAGTGATGTATAGCATCAATACTCACCTCCCCCGGCTGTATAGTATACAGGGCGGCATAGTGTACCCGTGTATACTATACAGGACCCGGGAATCCTGTCACCAGACTGACAGGACTCCCTGCTCATAGAGCCCCTTTGGGCAGGATACAGAATATACAGCTATCTATAGATAGTATATAGTGTATTCAGAACACGAGGTCCACTTACCTCCCTCACTCCTGTCTCGGCCAGGTCTGTGTAGCTCCACCCCCTAGTGATTATGTCACTAGGGGGAGGAGCTACAGACGAGAGCCAGGCTGGTAAATGTGAGGCTCTGTTCACATTGTATGTTTTGTAAAATGTGAACAGACCCTTCTACCAGTGTCTCTCCAGACAGGGAGTTGTAATTTGCAACAATTAGAGGCTCTCTGTTTGGGAAGACATTTCATTATGGGCCCAAAAGGGGTGCTGGGAAGAGCCTGTACCAACAGACCCCGAGCGTAAAAAATGGCGCTCCTGGGCCTAGGTGGTAACAGGCTGGCATTATTTATGCTGGGGACGGCCAGTAACAATGGTCCTCGCCCACCCTGGTAATGTCAGGCTGTTGCTGCTTGGTTGTATCTGGCTGAGAATAAAAATACAGGAAACCCTATGCGTTTTATTTTTTCCTAAATAAATAAATGCGCCCATAATGCAATGTCTTCCCAAACGGAGAGCATACAATTGTTGAAAAACTACAACTCCCAGCATGACCAGAGGCTGCCTGGGCATGCTGGGAGTTGTAGTTTAGCAACAGCTGGAGTCTTCCTGTCTGGGAAGACACTGGTAGAAGGGTCTGTTCACATTATAAAAAACGTACAATGTGAATAGAGCCTCACCCTTACCAGCCTGGCTCCCGTCTGTAGTTCCGCCCCCTAATGATGTCATCACTAGGGGGTGGAGCTTCACAGACCCCATAGTGACAGGAGGGAGGGAGGTAAGTGGATGTCTTCTTCTGTATACACTATATACAGCTATCTATAGATAGTGTAAGATAACTCTTTCCTTGCTGGGCTGGTGCATAGTGCACAGATCAGGAGGGGGTTAAGTAAGCCAGCAATGTGTATACTGTATACACATTGCAGGCTCACTGTAAGTTCTTGCTGGGCAGTAGATATATGATGTATATCTACTGCTCAGCATCAGCTGTTCTCTTGGTTCTGTAGCCATGAACACAGCTGAGTCCCGATCTATGCAGGGACATTTTCCAGCGCAGCATGCTGTATGGCTGCAGAGGGAAGTAGGGATACTATGCATCACTCCTTCTCTCCGAGGATGCTGAAACTATGGCATTTTTGCTTTTTTGGTTTGGTGTTTTGCATTTCCCCATTGACTCCCTGCTAACATCTGGCTGCAGCGTTTTTCCCACAGAAAAACACCATATAAAAACCAAGTGGAAACTTAGCTAAAAAAAAAAAAAACACCATAGTTCCAACATCATAATTGCAGAAAAATGTCAAAGTTGATTTAAAAAAGCCAAAGAAAAATACGTCTGGTGGATTTTGTATTTCATAAATCTCTAATGACTTTCAGCTAACATCTTGCATTTCACAAAAAAAATCCACACCGTTTATCTGGCCATTGTGGCACTTGTAGTCTGCTGCAGGCATCCCCCATTGTATGCATTTTTATGCTGGGGATCGCCCTTAGCAACAGACCACACGCGCAGGATCTGCTCCCCCAGTATATATGCACAACCGCATTTGGGGTTGAGCACCTCCTGCCAGTTGAGACCACCTCTTTTTTGTTGTTTAAATCTTATATTTCGAGAAGTAAAAACTCCACATTTAATGCGCCTTTATTACTATTATAGGTAGCATTAAGGTTCACCTGTGAGACCGGCAACATATCAGCCAGCTTGGGTAGGGCTTATAGTCTGCCTTCCCCTCCCATTGTATGTGTGCTCAGCCACACTGGAGGTAACTGGGAGCAGACTGTGAGTCGGACCTAATACTGCTGTAATTGCCCACTGGCCCCTGGTTTTGCTTATCATGCACAGGTAGGTTAGCGTTAGGTCCTGTGCCACTTGAGAAACCTTGGCGTTGGTGTGCGGGCTCAGGTATGTCCTTCATACAAGGATATACTGGCTAATGTCTCAATTTTAACATCAGTGTTGAGGGTTAACCAATGTCATTGTTCACATCTACCACAGTAGTGCACCTACATTTCTGTATTGTACCAAACAGGGTGCCTCCAGCTGTTGCAAAACTACAACTCTCAGCATGCCTGGACAGCCAGCTGTCTGAGAATGCTGGGAGGTCAATATGCTAATGAACCTAAGAACTTCTCTTCTTATATGATACAATAAAGAAGCAGAGGAAGCATCTTCCTCCTTTTCCATGATAATATAAAGATCCTGTATCTGGTTAATAGAGATGAGGTAAACACACCAACTATGTGAACTCAGGAGTCATGGGAACGTGCCCTCATATCGTCTCATCTCTCTCTTTCCTCCTTAGTTCCCATCACTCTGTTGCCTTTTCTATTTGTTTTAGATTCTATTTTACCATATTTTATTTATTACATCACCCTAATTTATGTTATCACGTTTTATCTTTTGTTGATAGTGTTGTGGGGTAAAGAATAATATTGATGTGTTAGAGCCCATCCTCGGCTGGTTACACTTACACTATAGGTTAATGTACTCAGTCTGTGGCCTAAACCTATGGAATGCCAATGTTTGCATCTGTTTGTTTCATTTGTGTGGTACATCTTCTGCAAACATTGAGGCAACTTTAACCCCTTAACGACGCAGGACGTATATTTACGTCCTGCGCCGGCTCCCGCGATATGAAGCGGGATCGTGCCGCAATCCCGCATCATATCGCGTCGGTCCCGGCGCTCATCAACAGCCGGGACCCGCGGCTAATACCACACATCGCCGATCGCGGCGATGTGCGGTATTAACCCTTTAGAAGCTTCTAAAGTGAAAGTGAATGTGACCCGGTTGCTCAGTCGGGCTGTTCGGGACCGCCGCGGGGAAATCGCAGCGTCCCGAACAGCTGACAGGACACCGGGAGGGCCCTTACCTGCCTCCTCGGTGTCCGATCGACGAATGACTGTTCCGTGCCTGAGATCTAGGCAGGAGCAGTCAAGCGCCGATAACACTGATCACAGGCATGTTAATACACGCCTGTGATCTGTGTAAAAGATCAGTGTGTGCAGTGTTATAGGTCCCTATGGGACCTATAACACTGCAAAAAAAATTTTAAAAAAAAGTGTTAATAAAGGTCATTGAACCCTTCCCTAATAAAAGTTTGAATCACCCCCCTTTTCCCCCCAAAAAAATAAAACGGTGTAAAAAAAAATAAAAATAAACATATGTGGTATCGCCGCGTGCGTAAATGTCCGAACTATAAAAATATATCATTAATTAAACCGCATGGTCAATGGCGTACGTGCAAAAAAATTCAATTTTTGGGCACTTTTTATACCATTAAAACAAAAATCATACCGATAAAAACTTCAGATCACGGCGCAAAAAATGAGTCCTCATACCGCCCTGTATGTGGAAAAATAAAAAAGTTATAGGGGGTCAGAATATTACATTTTTAAACGTATAAATTTTCCTGCATGTAGTTATGATTTTTTCCAGAAGTACGACAAAATCAAACCTATATAAGTAGGGTATAATTTTAACCGTATGGACCTACAGAATAATGATAAGGTGTAATTTTTACTGAAATATGCACTGCGTAGAAACGGAAGCCCCCAAAATTTACAAAATGGTGTTTTTTCTTCGATTTTGTCGCACAATGATTTTTTTTTCTGTTTCGCTGTGCATTTTTGGGTAAAATGACTAATGTCACTGCAAAGTAGAATTGGCGATGCAAAAAATAAGCCATAATATGGATTTTTAAGTGGAAAATTGAAAGGGTTATGAATTTTAAAAGGTAAGGAGGAAAAAACTAAAGTGCAAAAACGGAAAAACCCTGAGTCCTTAAGGGGTTAATATTGTTCATTAAAAAATCTACCATTTTGTGTCTACAGCTCCTATGCAGACCTCTAAGTTTCCATGGTTACAGACTACAAACCCTGTGTAGTCTGATTCAGCAGTCATACTGTATTTCCTTTGTTGCCTACTTCTTGCTAGTTTGTAGATGTACAATTCTAGCTGGAGTTGTGGATCCTTGAGCTTTAATGGTAGGGTCACACTTAGCGCATCCGCAGCAGGTTTCCCACAGCTGGAATTCCTCTTGTGGATTTTCCGCTGTAGAATTTCACAAGCGGAACCCCTTGGCTTCAATGGGTAGCAACATAATCAGCAAGCGTATTTTCACTGCTGTGGATGTGCTATGTGTGACCCTAAATGGGGCACTGAAGGGGCTATGGTGCTCTGTCACATCTGGGGTAGGGAGTAATGTAGACTAGTGTTTGCACCCTATTTGGATGATCTACCCTTAAAGGTGCCCCGCCCCCTAAACTGGGCGATGGTCCCTATGCAGGACTAAGTGCAGGGGCATCAGGAAAGTTAGACAGGCTTAGTCAGTAACAAATGGGCAGAATGGGTATAAAGGCAGCAGACAAGGGGGTTGTTTAACAGCAAGAGAGTAGCACAGTACAAAATCAGAATCAGAGGCAATGTCAGGACTAATTAGGGTCAAGCCAGTAGGATGACAAGGCAAAGAATCACAAACTAAGGCAGTGTCAGGACAAACAATGCGTCAAACCTAGACAGCGGCGCCGAACAAAATCAAGAGGCAAAGGAAACTTCAGAGAACAGACAGAGGGCCAAGCCACAGAAGGCCAGAAGATAAGTTAAACACAGGGTATACAGGACCACTGGTGATAGGGAAAACCTAATTTACGGTCAAGGCGCCAGTTCAGCTACCAGTTTAGATATCTCACCCTCAGGAGGTGTGCGCATCAGCACTACATCTGATTGGTCTGACCTAATATGAGCTGGTTGTTAAAGGGATCCTGGGGTGCACTGTGGGAGCAAGGACAGATCCGTTCATGACATGCTCAGTCTACTTTTTTTTGTATATTTTATTTTTATTCTTGTACAGATTCCCAGGTGTCCGTTTCCCAGAATAATCACCCAATTAGTGGTCACTAAGAAAGCAGTCCGGATGCGACAAACGAAAGGATGAAGCAAAGACGTAATAAGAATACTGGCCAGGGTTCAAACTTTGGTTATTAAATTAGCAGTTGACAGCAAAGAGCACTGTGGTCAGACTGGAAAGAACTACACAACTTTCCGTGGAGCATACCGCAGCTGATAAGTACTGGAAGGATTAAGATTTTTACATAGAAGTAATTTACAAATCTGTATAACTCTCTGGCACCAGTTGATTTAAAAATGTTTTTTTTTTTTTGCCTCTAGAGGACCCCTTGAAAAGAGAACTCCATGGTATAGTGTTACGTGCCCCCAGCTGTTGCAAAAATACAACTCCCAGCATGCTGGGAGTTGTTGTTTTTCAACAGCTGGAGGCACATAACACTGTTACTGCTATACAATATCCAGTTTACAGTACTTACAATACTGACTCTTTGCAGATTATGCCTATGGAGTACAGCAGCCCCTCAATATTCGGATTTATTTACCGAATGGTTATATCACTTCACTCGAGCAAAAAAAAATGAAAAAATAACATAATAAAAAAAAAATCGGCCAGAATAACAGACTAATTACATGAAGTCTGAAATCCCGTCCCATCTGGTGGCCGCATCCTAAGTTTCGAATCTGTTGCCGCATGCATATTTTATGACACATATTTTGAACGAAATCTTCATCAAGTATTTAGAGACCCATGGACTTTACTGCAATCAGAGAAGTGTTAACAGCTGGGGTAGACTGTATTGATACACTTAAGAGGTGCCACTTGCCAGTCATGTAACAGATACGGCACGCCGCAAGTGAAAAATAATTCAGCATTAGGGTTTTGTAGCGAAATAAGGTCTCCATCATATGGTTGATGGTTAACTAAGCACTCCAACTAAGCACTTTTTTATGTTTATATATTATTAGAGACTAATATAGAGGTTCTTGTGCATGCCTTTTGCTTACCTGTTTTATCTGATGTTGCAAGCATGACATTGGCTTCATGTTGGTTTACCCATCCTTCAGTGAAGTGGTTCTGTAAGGCTGCTTAAATTTCTTATAAATTCTTTGGCTGAAGATGTGGCGTTTGATCACTGCACTGGTCATCCTATTTAAAGGGGTATTTCGGAGGAAAATAAATGTTTTCAAATCAACTGCTGCCAGAAATTCATACAGATTTGTAAATTACATTTATTTAAAAATCTTGATCCTTCCAGTACTAAGCTGCTGTATGCTCCAGAGGAAGTTGTCTAGTTCTTTCCATTCTGACCACAGTGCTCTCTGCTGACACTTCTGTCCGTGTCAGGAGCTGTCCAGAGCAAGAGAAATTCCCATAGCCTATTTCTCCTGCTCACAACAGTTCCTGGCACAGACAGAGGTGGCAGCTGTGAGTACTGTGTTCAGACTGGAAAGAACTACATAACTTCCTCTGGAGAATACAGCAGCTGATAAGTGCCAGAATTTAGAGCATTGCACCTGAATTTCTGTCTGCGCCAGAATTTAGCATAAAAAAAAAACATAAAACACCCCGACCAACTCTGCATTTTACTAAAATTCAAAACAAAAAAGGGATTTGGCTGCCTGGAAAGGGGGCATGGACATAGAAAAGGGGCGTGTCTACGCATTTTTCCAAAATCCAAACATATTGCAACATATTTACTAAGGTTTCCACAGAAAATGTGGTGGATTTGAGCTGAGGAAAACCAAACAGATCAGTGTATGTGTAAAAAACACTAAAAAGTAGGGAAAAAACCACAAAGAAAACTACACTCCACTATTAGGAAATCAGGGCCATTGTGTGCACTTTTGATAAATTTCCCTAGGCTGCATTCACATCATGATTTTGCATCCATCAAGTTCATACAATTCTATCCTTGAAAATGGTATATCTAGCCGCATCTACTGAATTTTATTAACAAATTGTATCATATGCACCCGTTTTTGTCCGTATATTTCCACCTGATTTTTTTGCATATTGGAAAGTCATGGTTGACTTCAATTTATCGCCACGATCAGTGGCATCTCCAGCATTCATATTTAGGGGGGACACATGGGGGTCCAGTGACGAAAGTGGGGGGGGGGCAATTTTAAAACGTGTGTGTGTGTGTATATATTTATATATATATATATATATATATATATGTGGTGACTTGGAATGAGGGGTGAACAGGGGTGTTTCAGGGTCGTGTTGCTTGGTATAGGATTAACCCTTAATTGTCGTGACGCCAGGGTGCGGGCTTCCTCAATGTATGTATATATATATATATATATATATATATATATATATATATGTAAGGGAATATGCAAAGCAGCTCATTACACCACCTTATTCAGGTAATGTTCCCTGGTATCAGCTTAGCTCCTGTTAAGGAATATGAAAAGCTAATCGGGATTTATGCCAAGCCAGACTGCTTCCCAAAAGGAAAGTTTCTACCCATCTGCAGACAGCTGTTTCGGGGTGTTTGCCACTCGTCAGTACAGAGCAGGGTGATCTGGCTTGGCTGTGGTAAGAGGCCTGAGAGCAGCTAAAGGGGATGAGTATTTATCTCAGGGAGAGATTACCACTCGCGCGGAGGGCAAAATGGCCTAATGAAGCTCCGTCATACCAGGAGTGGTAATCTCCAGGAGTGGTAGCTTTTCATATTCCTTAACAGGAGCTAAGCTGATACCAGGGAACACTACTTGAATAAGGTGGTGTAATGAGCTGCTTTGCATATTCCCCTACCCAGAATGTCCACGGAGTGCAAAATGGCCTTATGAAGCTCCGTCATACCAGGAGTGGTAATCCCTCCCTGAGATAAATACTCATCCCCATATATATATATATATATATATATATATATATGTATATATACTACCGCCACCCGTCCCAGGAACGATAGAGAGGAATAAAGGATTGTCCACAGCCTGACTGCAGATTTTATGCAGGATGCAATCAACAAATGTCTTTACAAGAGGACCGGAATTTAGGCTCCTCACAGGTTGGCTGGGACCTTGTAGGGAATAAGCTTTGAATCCTTGCTTTACACTGTCCCACTGAATTTAGGGGTATATTTTAGGCCTAATTTGCTTGTAGAATTAAACAGCGCTCTGCTCGCTGTCATATCCCGGAGGAAAGAGAGCGATCATCTGAAGGGGCAGGTTCAAAGCTTATGTTACGCCGAGCGCTCCGGGTCCCCGTTCCTCCCCGGAGCGCTCGCCTCATCCTCGTTGCTGCAGCGCCCCGGTCCGATCTCCTGACCGGGTGCGCTGCGGTACCGCCTCCAGCCGGGATGCGATTCGCGATGCGGGTGGCGCCCGCTCGCAATGCGCACCCCGGCTCCCGTACCTGACTCGCTCTCCGTCGGTCCTGTCCCGGCGTGCGCGGCCCCGCTCCCTAGGGCGCGCGCGCGCCGGGTCTCTGCGATTTAAAGGGCCAGTGCACCAATGATGGTGCCTGGTCCAATCTTCCAATTACCTTGATTAGTTTCCACCTGTGCACTCCCTACTTATACCTCACTTCCCCTGCACTCCCTTGCCGGATCTTGTTGCCTTTGTGCCTAGTGAAAGCGTTCCCTTGTTTGTTCCTAGCCCGTGTTCCAGACCTCCTGCCGTTGCCCCTGACTACGATCCTTGCTGCCTGCCCCGACCTTCTGCTACGTCCGACCTTGCTTCTGTCTACTCCCTTGTACCGCGCCTATCTTCAGCAGTCAGAGAGGTTGAGCCGTTGCTAGTGGATACGACCTGGTCACTACCGCCGCAGCAAGACCATCCCGCTTTGCGGCGGGCTCTGGTGAAAACCAGTAGTGACTTAGAACCGGTCCACTAGCACGGTCCACGCCAATCCCTCTCTGGCACAGAGGATCCACCTCCTGCCAGCCGGCATCGTGACAATGGCTAGCTCCTCCCAGGGTTTCCTTACAAGTCTTTGCTGAGGTCCAGTGCAGTCACCTAGTGTGTGTGTCCAGAGTGTTGGAGGCCTCAAAGTCCTGCAGCCACCATCAATTCAAGGAAGATAAAGTCACAGCTTTATGAGTCAAGTCAAGTCAGTCCCAGTCATCTGTCAAGTCAGTCCCTGTCATCTGTCTAGTCAGTCCCTGTCATCTGTCTAGTCAGCGTTATCTGCATTCAATTGTCCAGTCCTACTACAAGTCCCAGCAAGCCCTTAAGGTCCCTGCGTCACTGGTCACCCCTTGGGCCCTGGCTGAACTGTATAGACTAAATACTTTACCAACTGTCTACCCTCAGTAAAGCTACCGTTGTCCATAACTTGGCGTGGGAGTCTTTATTGCCCCCGTGCCTAGCCCGGGATCCAGCGGCATACCTTCGGGTGGTTATAGGCTAAACCATGCCCTGGCGTCAAGAATGCAAGGGTTAATGCCATCTGCCCCTAGGGTAACAACATCTGCCCTCATCACACCCCGCTACCACAGTTACAAGACTTGGTAACAACATTTAAAGGTACATAACGTCATATATACATTACATTAGATAATATAGGCACTTATTAATCATTTAACATACTCAGCTTATGGGAGGGCTCAGGGGACACTGCAATACAGTCCACCAGACAGGACAGCAAGGGTACAGGGGTGCAAATCCTGTACTGGGCCACCACATCATAATATTCCGTATCCGCTAGTACTGCCTCTGTCTTCTATTGGCTGACAGTTTATGACATCATAATCATATTGGGGGAGATTTATCAAAACCTGTGCAGAGGAAGAGTGGTGCAGTTGCCCATAGCAACCAATCAGATTGCTTCTTTCATTTTCCACAGGCCTCTTTAGAGGCCTGTGGAAAATGAAAGAAGCAATCTGATTGGTTGCTATGGGCAACTGCACCACTCTTCCTCTGTACAGGTTTTGATAAATCTCCCCCATTGTCTGCTAAGTTGCCAGACAATAGCCGATGGGGAGGGAAGAAAATGGGGAGACAGGCAGGAGGATTGTGCATTTTCTGCATTGAATTGCAGCTTGTATTATTCTTACTCTAGTATCTTGTTTGTCTCATACAAAAAAGCTAAAAGATCGGCAGGGAGACAGCACTTCATCTAAACAAGTGGTCTTTATTCGTACTTCTTGAGAAAGTAATAGAAAGGGTACAATACAGCGGAAAGACCGCACTGGTGTTAATAAAGACCACTTTTCCCGTTGAAGTGCTTTCTCTCTACCTATCGTTTTGGATTCTATACAGACCTGGGCCCAGTCTGGGGATGGGAAATGTAGAGAATAAGTAACAAAGGTATTTTGTAAAATCTATTGAAAGGGAATGACTGCTTCAGTAAGTAGGGGACAAGAAGCGTAAGGAAAGTCAGATAATGGGAACGTATAAAGCAGATTTGGGCTCACATGATCCATGAAATAATAATTCCGGACCAAGTTTTCTGCTCTGTTATTCTTACCAGAATTATATGACTAAACAGCCACCTGGGTGTTACCAGCTGAGGCAACATTTTCATACCACCCGACACTATACAGTATATACAGGTACACACCCCAAGTGGTACCACCCAATTGTCTATTTAGTTAAAAACCAATGTCAGAACACAGAGATGTACTGGCAGAAAAGATGTTTCAGAATTGTTATTTCATGTGTAATAGATGTCGTTGTAATGTCATGGTTGGTAGCCACTGGCGTGCAGCGTGTTCAGCTGTTTACCTCAGTTGAGTAGCTCGCTCAGCCACCCCTCCTTGCTGCGGGCTCCAGACTTACTCTTCTGTATATTCGCAGGAGGGGACAGTTTCTGACACACCCCATAGGAGTCGCTCACATGCAAGTACCATTTCTTTAAAGGGAAATTGTCAGAATAGTCATCCCCACAAAACCAGTGTTAATGCCTGGTAGTGCGGGTGACGCTGGGAAAAACGATGCTTACAATGCCTGGATCCGTTGCTCCATTCGTCTGATATCTCCCGCCTCTCCCCCTCCTCCCCGTTTTAATTGTGTGTATGTGCAGCCTCTGAGGATCAAGGCAACAAAGATCCAGCAGGGAAGTGAGGAGGGTGGAGGAATTTATCAATGAACAACAGGTGAATTGCACTAATGGGTGCACTGGCCCTTTAAATCTTAAAGCTCCAACGCGTGCGCGCCCTTGGGGACGGGGACACAGGCACTGGAGCAGAGAGGCAGAAGCGGGGGCAGGAGAAACACCCAGTTAGTAACGGACTGGGGCTCGCATGCGGGCACGTCCCATGATGCGAGTCCCAGCCCCGGTGCCAGCAGCAGGTAACGGGACCATGCGCTCGCAGCCAGGGTGTGAGGCCGGAGCGCATAACGTAACAAAGGGTTTGTGCACATCCCTGATTTCAGTCCTCCTCCAATGCCTGCAAGACACTGCCTATATAACACTGCTCCACCCATACCCCGATGCCTGAGCAACATTGTAGTTTACTACAGCAAAGGTGTTTTTCTGCATTGTTCCTGACCTAAGCCTGTTTCCTGACTCTGTCTCTGCCTGATCCTCCTGTACCTCACTGACCTTGAGTGTATGAGCTGAACTGTCGACCGCACCTCTGTAATTTGAGCTAGTTAACACCCCCTGGCTGCTCCTGAGCTACTCAGCTCTGCTATTAACACCTACTCAGCTCTATTACCGTGGACCCTGTTTGCCACGCTATTAATATCTACAGCATACTTAGACTACATTCCCAAGTTTGGCCCAAAACTAAACCAGTAAGTAGCACTGCGGGTGCACACACGTTGGGGGCTGGGGGGTGTTGGAGGGCAAGGCAGTCAGGAGGTTACATATATTCACTAAAACAGACAGGTCAATTACACCACCTTTTCAGGTAACTTTCCCTCATCGTCAGTATCCAGAGTTTGAAAAGCTGACTGGGATTTTATGCCAAGCCAGAGATCTCTCCAGAAGAAAAGAATACCCATCTTCAGGCTGTTTTGGGGATCACTGTCCCCTTCAGTACAGAGCAGGGTGTTCTGTCTTGGCTGGTGAGAGGCCTGTTGGCGTGGATCAAAGGGATAAGTTTTTCTCCTTGAGAAGAACACCATAATGCAGTCTGGAGATTTATAGGCCATAAGCACTCCACTGGGAATTCTGAGAAGAAAGGATAGGCAAGGAAGCTCAATCATGCCACCTTATAAGGTAGCTTTTCCTTAAAGGGGTACTCCCCCTGGAAAACTTTTTTTTTTTTAATCAACTGGTGCCAGAAAGTTAAACAGATTTGTAAATTAAAAATCTTAATCCTTCCAGTAGTTATCAGCTGCTATATGTTTCACAGGAAGTTATTTTCTTTTTGAATTTCCTTTCTGTCTGACCACAGTGCTCTCTGCTGACACCTCTGTCTATTTAAGAACTGTCGGGAGCAGGATGGGTTTGCTATGGGGACTTGCTCCTACTCTGGAAAGTTCCTAAAAAGAAGATAACACTGTGGTCATGACAGAAAAGAAATCCCAAAAGAAATTCATCTGTAGTATACAGCAGCTAATAAGTACTGAAATTTACAGGAAATTACAAATCTGTTTAACTTTCTGGCACCAGTTGATTTGGCTGGGGACAAAGTGACTCACTAGTTTAGAGGGTACAACTATACAGAAAATGTTCTTTAATTTCACAAATAGTACAAAGTTAAAATATAAGTTAAAAATTATCAAGAAGAAATTCTGGTGGGTAATGAAGAAAAAGTTATTAAATATTAAAAGAAACCTGCCACCAAAATTGGACTCTTTACACAAGTGGTCTCCAAACTGTGGACCTCCAGCTGTTGCAAAACTATAATTCCCAGCATGCCCAGACAGCCAACAGCTGTCTGGGCATGCTGGGAGTTATAGTTTTGCAACATTTTAAGACTGTGTAAGTATGCTGTGGCTTTTGACAACAGGAAAGAGGTCAGTATACTACTTAGAGGAGCAACGACTGAAGAGTAAATGTGGTTTTAGCAGCTGGTTGGTGACTGTTTCCCTTTAAGCACCATCTTCTTTTCTTTTTTTTTTTCTTTTTTGAGAAAAATGAAATGTCAGGTGAATTGCTCTGGGTAAAGTAAACTCTTCATTAAATGTCACCGGTCAAACTCAGCAAAAAGTGTAAGAGCCACCTAAAGTGATTAAAGCAGATAAGACACCAGATCCCGATAATACACACCTATGAGTTATATTGGAATTAAAGGGAATGTCCAGTTAAAATCCCATCTATTAGCCAGAGCATAACACTTTTGGATCCCCTCACCAATGATAACCCTTGATTGTAGGGGTTCCATCAGCGGGCTTCACCATTAATACCATTTTGGTGAGAAACCATTTACAGTGGTCCCTCAACATACAATGGTAATCCGTTCCAAATGAACCATCGTTAGTTGAAACCATCGTATGTTGAGGGATCCGTGCAATGTAAAGTATAGGAAGTTATACTCACCTGTCCCCGCCGCTCCAGACCGCCACCGCTGCCCTGGATGTCGCCCTCCATCGCTGTCGCCGCGTCCCGGTATGTTGTCGCCGCTCCGGACCGTTTCTGCTGCCGTCATCGCCGTCATCATGTCGCTGCGCACGCCGCTCCTATTGGATGATGGGACGGCGTGCGCGGCGACGTGATGAAGACAAAGGAGAGCGACGGCAAGGGAGCCCGAAGAGGAGGGTCCGGAACATCGGGGACAGGTGAGTAACCATCACCAGACAACACGGGGCCCCTTAAATGGCTATCCGGTGTCAGCTGAAGAAGTCTGCGCTGCCGGATAGCCGTTTATGTGATGGCCCCGACATACAAAAGTATCGTATGTTGATGCTGCCTTCAACATGCGATGGCCTCTGAGAGGCCATCGTATGTTGAAATTATCGTATGTCGGGGCCATCACAGGTCGGGGGGTCACTGTATATGAAGAGTTGTTGTTCGAAAACTGTACCACGAAATTCTAGATGGAGCTCAATAATGTTTTCTTGTCTTTTTTTTTTAAGTTCTTTCTAGAAGAAATCTCTTCCTGGAATATCTTATATAAATACTCCGACAATTCTTAAATGTTCCTGGTGAGGAGGTAACATTTTTTTAATCTAGATTTATGATTTAGATTTATTTACTTTTATTAAAGGATCAGTATATTGGCTTATTGGTTAACACAGTTGCCTTGCAAAGCTTAGGGGTAAAGATCATACCTGACCAGGCTTTGCATTCTGCGTTCTGGTCAGTGAGGAGTTACAGGCCTGGGCCAATCAGCAGTTAAGGAGAGGTATCTGATTCCTCCTCAGCCTTATAGCTGTGATCTTCATTACAGTTTTCTTCTGATTCAGTGCTGTTTGGTTTACAGTCCTATCTGTGTCTGTTTAGACTTGTTGCTTTGTTTTAGCCACCAATTTGTAGTTCTGACCTGTTTTTCGTTTAACTTGTTATCTGTTGTACTCATAATCGGTTGAATCCTGTTTAGTTTTTATCTCTATTTGTGGTAGCGGCGTGAGTAGTGCAGGGCAGATGTTGTTACCCTAGGGGCAGATGGTATTAACTCCTTGTATTCGTGACGCCAGTGCGTGTTGTAGCCTATAACCACCCAAAGGTATACCGCTGGATCCTGGGCTAGGCACGGGGGGCAATATAGACTCTGACGCCAAGTTGGTAAAGTCTATACAGTGCAGCCAGGGCCCAAGGAGGTGACCAGTGACTCAGAGACCTTGCAGGCTCGCTGAGACTGTTGTAGGAGTGGGTATTTTAGTGCAGGCCACGTTGACTAGACAGATGACTTGATTTGACTGGTGACTAACTTGAGGTCTCCAATGCTCTGGACACACACACTGAGACAGCTTGACTGCACTGGACCTCAGCAACAAGAGAGAGAAGCTAGCTCTACCCAGTTATTATATGAGGGAGACTAGCAGGGAGCCCATAGGTCACCCTTGTGGTCAGCTGGTCACTGATAACTCCTGGGTAACAAATCACATGGCACATTTTATTAAATATATATAAGATATAACACATCTTATAATACAAAACATATGTACAAATGGGGAAACAACTACAGGGGGCCATGGGGACACTGAGGGACACTGTTGGTCAGGGCAGGAAAGGTACAGGGCAACACCATCCCGTAATGCGCCACCCCATATTTGTAACCTGTTAATTGACTAGTATTCAGACCTGTTTGTGTTTTTTACTTTGCCACGGTATAGGTCCTGGTCCGTTGCTTTTTTCTTTGCCCCCATACCTGGTGTTGTTTTATTGTGTTTAGTCTTGTGGGATCCAGAACCTGTCTATCCTTATCTGTACAGTGTCCTGACTTTAGTTATTTGTTCACTTACCTTCATTCCTGGTTAATCTGCCGCAATATATCTCTTGAAAACCTGATTTCTCTCATAACTACCATATATTGCTAGATTACTAAAAGGTTAATCTTTAACATAGATTCTGAGCCCTAATGGGGACAGGGACCAATGTGAATTAGGACATTCTCTATAAAGCACCGTGAAATCCACAGGAAAGGCCATAAACATCTCATAGGTGGTTGTCCCATGTCTGAGACCTCATGTAGCATAAGGACAGGGGTCCATGAGAGGTGGCCATGAATCTAAGTAGCTCTCTCTATTTAAAGGGGTACTCCGATGAAAACCTTTTTTCTTTTAAATCAATTGGTGGCAGAAAGTTAAACATATTTGTAAATTACTGCTATTAAAAATCTTAATCCATCCAGTACTTATTAGCTGCTGAATGCTACAGAGGAAATTCCTTTCTTTTTGGAACACTGATGACATCACGAACACAGTGCTCTCTGCTGACATCTCTGTCCATTTTAGCAACCATGCATAGCAGATGTATGCTAAGGGCAGCATGGTGGCTCAGTGGTTAGCACTGCTGCCTTGCAGTGCTGGGGACTTGGGTTCAAATCCCACCATGGACAACAATAAATAAAGCGTTATTATTATTATAATAACATCAGCAGAGAGAACTGTGCTCGTGATGTCATCAGAGAGCATTCCAAAAAGAAAATAATTTCCTCTGTAGTATTCAGCAGCTAATAAGTACAGGAAGGATTAATATTTTTTAATAGAAGTAATTTACAAATATATTTAACTTTCTGCCACCAGTTGATTTAAAAGAAAAAAGGTTTTCACTGGAGTACCCCTTTAAGACTATTGGTCACATTATGCAGCCATATCTCTATTCAATCTCTGACGGGTGGCTGCCTCAGGGACTCCTGGGTCCCAAAGAGGTTGGAAGTCTATTTGTGGAGCACAAATAGGAGGTAGGAAACACCTTCTAATGAAACAGATTTACACTGGGTCATGGTTACAGATAAGGCTACATGGTCATTTGTATTGAGCCTTGTTTTTCTTTAACATATTTTATTGATAGACACACAAAACTGTGGAATAATACCATTCAATGTTTTAGGAAGCATACAGAGTATGAAGAGAAATCCCATGGCAGAGTTGTAACTTGTAGCTTCTGGGCCCCAATGCAAAATCTGCAACAGGGCCACATGTGACAATTATAATACTGGTATCCTATGGGGTAGAAGCGCTTTGGGGCTTCCTTAGGCTCCAGGGCCCTAGTGCAACTGCTACCTCTGCACCCCCTATAGCTACACACCTGTCCCATGGTAAATAGCTAGGTAGACAGTCATTTTCCATAAATTAGAATACATTTAAAACAGAACAAGACAAAGAGGAAAAACAGAAAACTCAAGAACAACAACCAAGAACAGCACAGCTCTATCAGCTTAGCCTAATCTAGAGGAGGAGAGATAAAACTGGTACTAGTTACAATAGGAAAACATTGGGGTATCCAGCTTCACAGCAGATTGACTGTTAAAAATCAAGTTTTATTGAGTCCATCTAAAACATAGGGAATCCATAGGTAAAAACAACCACACTGACGCGTTTCGAGCTTATATCAAGCTCTTAATCATGGCCATGACTAAGAGCTTGATATCAGCTCGAAATGCGCCAGCATGGTTGTTTATAGCTATGGATTCCCCGTGTTTTTAGATGGACTCAATAAAATCTGGTTTTTAACAGTCAATCTGCTTTGAAGCTGGATACCCCAATGTTTTCCTATTGAACTAAATGGATAGGTGGCCCGCTTCTCCCCAGCTCCAGCGCTACAGAATTTGGGCTATCTCCTACATCTAATCCACCTGGTCTGTGTGGTGAGTGAGCTGAGCTGCATCTTTTCCATATTTTACTAGTTACAATACATGTAAGAACAGGTATATGATCAACTCAGGCTTCACATCAATGGAGTGTGAAAGAAGACAATGCCACTCAGTGTTTTGGAAGAGTTTCATTATGTTACATGTATTTCATCTATTAGCAGAGGATGAATGAAAGATTTTTGTGTAAGGTGTAATATGTCTATCATAGATTGTCTGATTTTGGCCAAAATAGGAGCATATGGCTGTAACCAATGGCATATTATACATATTATACATTTCAGTGTCAAAATTCCTTTATTAATAATGTTCACACAAATACATAAGCAAAGGGCATTAAAAACAATTAAAATTGCTCATGAGGAGCAAAAAAAGTTTTGCTCCTCATGAGCAATTTTCATTGTTTTCAATGCCCTTTGCTTATGTATTTGTATTCATGTGAACATTATTAATAAAGGAATTGTATATGATCTTTTGATCTAAAGGTGTGCGCTTTGTACAGTGATAACTTTTTCTTAGTGTAGTGTATTTGGTCTTTTTGCTGAAAGTAGGACCCTTGTATGCACACACAGAGGTTGAGCCCCCCTTTTCTTTGCAATAAAAGTAGAGCCATTTTAATTCCTTTATTAGCAATTAGGCCTTTGAAAAACACCATGGGATGACTGGGCATATAGCGGGAAAGACATACTATAGGTAATAGGTTAACATCCTGATTCCAGATACTAGATTTGGGATGATTTGTGTGTATTCAAACCTGTTGAATGCGTGGACAATGTATGAGGTCCTCCCTGGGCAGTTTACACTTGGGACAACAATCAAGATAAACAAAAGTTGTGTCCGGAGATGGATGAACTTTTCAAAACTTATGTTCAGACCTAAGTAGTCCCTACGAGTGTTTTGTTCTCGTAAAGAATATTTACTTCTACAGCAGTGACATAGAAGTGCACAGCCTTTAGTCAAGTTTTCACCATGTCTAGAGGACATGTCTGGTGCTCCCTTTTCTTATTGTATCCGTTCCGGGCTGCATAAAAAAAGAAAATAAGGTTTCTCTTGCCTGCCTACGCTCCTCCGGTGCTCCGGTACAGGTGTTCGGTCCCCGGGCTGTATTCTTCTTACTTCCTGTTAGCCCGGCACGTCACACGGAGCTTCAGCCTATCACTGGCCGAGGCGGGACATCGCTGCGGCCAGTGATAGGTTGAAGCTCCGTGTGACGTGCCGGGCTAACAGGAAGTAAGAAGAATACAGCCCGGGGACCGAACACCTGTACTGAAGCACCGGGGGAGCCTAGGCAGGTAAGAGAAAAAAAATTTCTTTTATTTTTCAGCCCGAAACGGATAAAATAAGAAAAGTGAGCACCGGACATCTCCTTTAACAGGAGGACACCAGTCAGTGACGGCACTAGTTAGTGAACTCTGCTACATATACAAGACAGATGACTCCTTTAACATCTTTCCAGATCCTGAGCAGGCCATTTTTCTTGGTGAAGACTTAAAGGGGTACTTCACTGGCCAGCATTTGGAACATTTAGTTCTGAACGCTGTGTGCGTGCTGCGGGGGTCGGCCACGCCCCTCATTACGTCAGGCCATGCCCTCTCAATGCAAGTCTATGGGAGGTGGTGTGGCGGCTGTCACACCCCCTCCCATAGACTTGTGGATACCCAGTTAAGAATCACGTGTTCTTCTGTACTCCTGCCCATCCTGTGTGGCAGATGCTACTCTATGTCCGTCATGGGTCCCCTCTCCTCAGAACTCTCTATAATGCACTATATAATATACTGTCATATAAGGGTTAATGTATTTGTATTATCTATGTACTTGTTGCCTTAAATCTTGCTAAGGACCTTGTTGTTAAGGGGAGTATGCAGTGCTGAACATGTGACTTATCCAGCCAATGGGATCTCTCTTTTGAGCTCTTGCTCTTGTTGCTGAGGTACAGTTTGGTGAAGAGTGAAGTCTGTCCGTGAGGTGGATCTGAAAGGAGGCCTGAGGCCTAGTCCAGCAACCACGCATCTACTACAAGTCAGCCCCACTACCCAGGTGAAAGTCAAAGCCTTGGAGTAAGCCTGCAGTCTTGGGGATATAATACAAGTCAAGTCAGCAAGTTAGTCAAGTCCAAGTCTCTAAAGTCATATACAGCACAATCAACTGTAAGTCCCAGCAAGCCAATAAGCTTCCCTAAATTCACCCTGCAACTCCTTCACGCTGATCTGAGCAGTAACGGATTGTACCATCTTTCCAACCTCAGTAAAGCATTGCGTCAAAGTGATTATTTGCCCCATGCCTGGCACAGGTGAAGCTGGCCTACCTTGGGTGGTGTATAGGTCAACATTGCCCTGGCGTCACGATAAGGCTACGACCCCCGCAGCCCGTACCCAGCATTAGGAACAAAATGTTCCGAACGCTGGGGCAGTGGAGTACCCCTTTTAAATGGCCAAGATCTGAGCTAGCTTTAATTCCAGGTATTGCACCAAAAGCTGGACTGTATAATACAGTAGGTTCCCATTAAAAATGGTTCAGACACAGATCCTGAGCTTTTGCCATCCAAATGACATAACTGTACCAGTTGGGTAAAGCTTTTCCAGTCTGAACTGATGTGTTGTGGGAAAAGGTTAAACACTGACCTTCATCTTCTTTCTTTTTTAATATTTTTCCAAAATGTTGCTGTATGTACTGCTCTAAAAGCTTCTTAATCATTAAAGACATATAAATAATAAACTAAAAAGAAAAGTATAACAGCCGTCAATGCCATATTCACATTATCTGACTGTATCCAATACACAGCATGTACTAAACCTTATGCTAGAACAATATAAACTCCGACCTACCTCACTGAAAGCAAAAAAATGAAATAATATTGTGCTATTATATGGGAAAGTGTGTAATATGGGAGTCCCCCTAGACTACAGGTATTGACAAGCACATAAAAGGGGTCGAGCAGTAATTGGCGATTGATGGCTTGTTGTTTGGATATGTAATTATATGGGATTGCTGTAGGCCCGATCTCAGGAATAAAGGGTCTATGCTCAATGGCCCAATGGCTTTTACCAGACACAGATAACTTGCTTTGGAAAACATTTTTTTTTTTTTTAATCAACTGGTGCCAGAAAGTTAAACAGATTTGTAAATGACTTCTATAAAAAAAATCTTTACCCTTCCAGTATTTTTTAGCAGCTGTATGCTACAGAGGAAATTCTTTTTGTTTTGAATTTCTTTTTTGTTTTGACCGCAGTGCTCTCTGCTGGCACCTAATGCCTGTATCAGGAACTGTCCAGAGCAGGAGAAAATCCCCATTGCAAACCTATGCTGCTCTGGACAGTTCCTAACATGGACAGAGGTGTCAGCAGAGAGCACTGTGGACAAGACAAAAAATAAATTAAAAAAGAAAAGAATTTCCTCTGTAGCATACAGCTGCTAAAAAGTACTGGGAGGGTAAAGATTTTTTTAATAGAAGTCATTTACAAATCTGTTTAACTTTCTGGCACCAGTTGAGTTATAAAAAAAATGTTTTCCACCGGAGTACCCCTTTAAAGTAATGTGTTTGGTATTCCAGATCAGCACCATTCAACTGATTGGAGAAGTGTCTAGTGAAAGCAACAGGGGCCATGGTACACAACCAATCACATTGGGGGAGAGGAAAAGTGGTGCAGTTGCCCATAGAAACCAATCAAATCACTTTTCTTATTTTTCAGAGGCCTTTTCTAAAAATAAAAGAAGCGATCTGATTGGTTGCTATGGGCAACTGATCAACTTATCTTTTTCACAGGTTTTGATAAATCTCCCTCTATTGACCCTTTCATGTTTGTGACTGATGTAGGTCCAAGCACCAGCACCAGATATGATAGCACAACAATTACAAAATTAGGCACAACTAGAGGGAAAATAAACTGGGTCTTCTTCGGTGCCACTGCGAAAGTACACAAGCTTTACATGCTGGTATGCACTTTATCTTCCCTCAGCATGTCAGACATCATCTGTGGACGAAAGAAAGGCACAAGTAAGGGCAAAATTGTCCTGTTTTTCCTGCTATATCAATAAAAGTTGAAGAAAAATGATGTGCATCCACTGTGGCAGACAGTCCCGTGGGTACTTCAGCAGTAGCACCTAAAAAGACCCCAGTTTATTTTGCCTCTCATCAGCCTACATTATCCACATCCATTGGTTTAGGTTTTGGGTTAGTATTCATCATATAGTGTGGTGGTGGAACCACTCACACTACAGATTAATACACAAGAAAGCACCATACCCCTCTTTTTCCCTACATCTAGCAAAATGAGAAACATTGGGGGAGATTTATCAAAACCTGCGCAGAGGAAAAGTTGACCTGTTGTCAACAACAAGCAATCAGATTACTTCTTTAATTTTTTAAAAATCCATTAAAAAATAAAAGAAGCGATCTGATTGGTTTGCTACGGGCCACTGGTCAGCTTTTCCTCTGCACAGGTTTTTAAAAAATCTACCCAATATACTTTAGTGGCAACCTTATAGTAATGGCAGTAATGCACAACTCTACACTATGTTGGTGCCAGGGTAAAACCTCGGATACCCTTTTGGTCTCTTTGGAGAAATCTTTTTGCACTGGATAACACTGAATATGACCCGAGAAAGGCTCAGACTGAAAAGCTGCCTTATCCTGAATTAGCAAACATAATTGACAGTTTTTTCATTGTGGATCAGGCTGGGACATTTTGGATTCTTTCTTTGCTAAGATCATAACAAAACAAACACCACAAAAGCACATACAATGCAAAAGAGTGAATGAAAGAGTCAAAAACAATTTTATTATTATTACTAAAATAATCCAAAATGACATACAAATTGGAAGTCCACACAGATTGGAAAAAATGGTGGAAACTGTGGGTGCAAAAAAGTTGCATAACAAAAATAAATATGTATGCTAAGTGTGTGGATGAACAACAGATCCCGATAACTATATAAAAAAATATCAGCTAGAAATTGGGAATACCTGCAATTTACAAAAACCAGTAAGAGAAAATTCAGTGATGAGAATAGTTTTCATTCTTAAATTTTCCAAGAATCCAGAAAAAAAACTGAGAAGCATATTGTAGAAGTAACAAAGCAGTGAACAGTGAGGCCCCACAGTAACCCACCACTCCCGACACGGGTTTCTCAGAAACTGCTTCATCCAGGAGTATCAACATCTCACAGCTGGGATAGTACCATTAGTCAAGTCATTAAAGTTTTAACCAATACTTAGATGGTGTTTCCCACCAAATGGGGGCCCAATACAGTAGCTGCGTGCTCTACTACTTGGCTATTTGGTAGACAGTGAAAGGAGCAGCAGTGCGAACCAACAACTGTTGCTTGATTTTGATGGGACACTTAGGATCCCAGTTTTAAGGATTGTTGGTGGTCCCAGGGGTTAGACCCAAAGTGATTATACACATATTCCCTATCCTGTGTGTTGTTGGTGGGACAACCCCTTTAGGCCATCTGCCTATACTGCAGAGTTGATTTTGTAACTGGCACCAGGATATTACAGTCAAAGTCAGCCATTTTGGAGTTCTTAAGTCTTTTGGTCAATAAGTCAGCCACTTGCTTAAAGGTAGACACAGAAAATTCTTGGCTTCCTCTCGCCTATGCTTTGTGTATATTACTCCCATAGTAGCACCAATAAGATTACTACTCAAAGAGGAGTCTATCCTAAACTGAGGTTGAAATGCCTACATGACAGCTCAGACTGCAATCTGCTACTGTATTGGTTTTCCTTAAATGGTAGAAACAACTTGATAACTAAAAGCCCTGACAGACAGGCTCCCGATCACAGAGATCGCTGCTCATCTACTGGGCATTCACAAGGCTCAACTAATTGTATGGCTCTAAACTTCATCATTGTAGGCCACACATCTCCTGTATACACAGGGCAATGTGTGACCAATAGGGATGGTTTTATTGGTCGCACAAAAGATCCGATCAGTAGATGAAGGAGAGCTTTCTTGTTCCTCAGCTGATCGCTGGCCCTTTTACATGGACCAATTATAGGTAACAAGAGTTTCTAGAAACGCTCATTCAGACCATAGTCGGCCAGTAAAAAAGGACCATAATAGTATGGTAAGATATGCAATTTATATATATATAAAACTAATAAAGTAGTTTAATAGTATACCCCAAGGCACATCTCTGTTCATAAGAGCAAGCGGCCCCTTATTTTGTTAAATACTATGAATCGATCAATCATTTAAATGCTTCTAGTCATCATCATCTAGATTTCCTTACTGTAGTTTGACAATGGGAGCGAGACCTAAATACATCTTCGTAATACTTCTAAGTCCCTTTCAAACTGGCCAAATTGCCATACCCTATCATTTCAAAAGATAGCAACCAGGTAACTCTGTATGGGAGAGAAAAAAAAAAAGAAAGTGGATCTTGCTTATGTAACACTGCAGGTAGTTGAGAATAAATTCCCGTCTGGTGAGGTCTTCCTTAAAGTTGGGATGCTCACCTGGTTGTCTTTGTTGATGCTCCCTAATTTCAGCAATCGTGTGAAAATCCTTTCAGAAAAAGACCTAAAGGCTAGACCTCATGGTTTCACCAATCAACAGCATAAGCTTTCTCAATTATCTATGTATAGCGGCCAGGGTACATGAATTGCCTATGCCCTCTCACTAGAGGTGGTGAGGAGCACTCAATTATATGATGACTTTAAAAAAAATCTTCGCTTTAAGAGAAAGACAACTTGGAAGTCCAGGTAGAGTGGGACTCATGGGGGATTGGTCTCATACTTGTTCTCATACATGGTGGATTGGTCTCATACTTGTTCTCATGGTTAAAGGGGTGCTCCACTGCTAGACATCTTATCCCCTTTCCAAAAAATAGGGGATAATATGCCTGAATTGGGGTTCCCCTCGATCTCCTGCCGCACCTGGTGTTTGTTTCTAAACAAACGGCAGGTTCCTGCAGCTGTGGTTGTGACGTCACGGCCATGCCCTCTCGTGATGTCATGCCACACCGCCTCCATTCATGTCTATGTGAGGGGGGCGTGTCGGCAGACACGCCCCCTCACATAGACATGAATGGAGGGTGTGTGGCATGACATCACGAGGGGGCATGGCCGTGACATCAAGATCACGGCCTCAGACTCGGAGCGTTCGAAATAAACCCCTTTAACTTTCCTGAAAGCCTATGTGTTTGATTATGAAGTTGTGGTTATTAGTTTTAACTTTTATATTTTCTTTCCTTCCATTATAAGATACCTGTTTTCCCCTGGGTGGGGTTATGCTGTAGCGATTTTTTTTTCTACCTCTTTTGGTTGCACTAAAAAAGCTCAATACATTTTCCTGGACGTAGATTTCCTCAGTGTTTGTGAAATCATGATATTCCACCATGTATTATGCATGAAAATCTCATGTAATCCTAAAAGGTTAAATGCAAATGACTCCTCTGCCTATCTGCCCCACCCGAATGACAATGCCTGCGGACAGAGCTGGTCGCTGACTTAAAGGTCTATTAAATGCACTTGATTATTTCATCAACATAGAGGCAGAGTAATAATTCATGGAGGCGATCCGACATGGCAGAATTACTGTAATGCATATTGACACGACATGTGCAAGTGGCTGACATCTGACTTCCATTTATGCTGATGCAAAGTTTTGACACAGAATAAGAAAAATCAATAAGTGGCTTCAGCAGAATAGAGAGGAGGAAGAAGGAAGGGTTTTGGTAATTTCTTCATAAATACATAAGCTGTTATCTACCTAGATGTAACAATGTTAGGCCAGTCTACCACCACTATGATACCAGGCAATAGGCACATTTAGCCAGTGGCGATGAGGTTACTACTCCTGTCCATTATATTAATCCAGAATTGACTGAATTTTAAAGAACCTTTTCAGATTTTATGATACAGCGGAGGACAAATTTATAATATGTTTTCAATGTGCTGCCTCTAAGTGCTTTTAAAGAATAGAAAAAAAATAACAGAAGATCTTTGGATGTAAAATAGATATTTCAAAGATGTCTGTTAAAAACCTGGAGGATAATGATTCGTGTGTTTCCCTAGTAACAAAAATTTTAGTAATTTGCTTCAAATCAATGATCATTTTTCATGGAATGTGTCACATTGAACACGTTGTCTGATCTACCATGTTATAGAGCAGGAGGAGCAGAGCAGATTGATATATAGTTTTGTTGGAAAAGATTCAGTATCATTTGTGCTTAGGAGTCCAGTGGAAAGTCCTACTCAGTGATTAGCAGTATATAATGGAAAAAAAGGTGGAGGTGGCGCCGGGTGCGGTGTAGGTCTCTAGCCGGTGTAGGTAGGTACCCGGGTGGGAGGTAGCGTATCCCTTGCCGGTGATGGTAGCTTGGTATGTAGGCCTGCAGCGTGTGGACGCAGCCCAGGGGTGGGTCTGTATGGAGAATGCAGAAATGCAGGAAAAAGCTGCGGTGGCGCTCCCAAGGAAGTAACCCGAAGTCGTGGGTATTGGTATAAAGTAAATAATTTATTTTTACAGCATAAAGAAATCAAAGAAAATAAATAGATAAAGCAAGACGCGTTTCGGGAGTCACAGCTCCCTTTCTCAATTGCAGGTGGTTGAAGATGGAGCTGGAAGAAGACCTGGCATCTGGACCAGAGGAAAAGGAACGACAACAGAGAAGACATCACTCAGGTCAGTGATATCATTGTGTATTCTCCTGACTGTCCCATCACTGCTGTAATTTGTAAGTTCTGCAATGATGATGGGGCCACTGTATTCCAATCTGTGGCCTTCAGCTGTTACAAAACTGCATACCATAATGCCTGAGGCTCCAGACATGATGGGAGTTGTAGCTTTGCAACAGCTGGAAAGCAAGTTGAAGCGGGGGGATTGGTGGAGGTCCCAGCATTCAGACCCCACCAAAAAAATGGACTGCTTATTCTTAAATGTCAGGGTGTATTTTTGGTTCCAGTCCAAACCCCCTTAAAAAAAGTTGCAAATTTAAGCCAGCAAAACGTGCTGTAGCATTTGAAAAAAGGTGCACAAAAAGTCGCAAACTGCTACTTTTGGTGAAGCTCCGCTCCCCGGCCATCTACCCGCATCTACCTCCCACTGGCTAGCTGGTAGAACTACAACTCCTAGCATGTCCTCACTGTAAGAGCATGCTGGGAGTTTAGTCTTCCAACAGCTAGCTGGCAGGTGGGAGATGTGGGCGGGCGGTGTGGCTTTGTTTTTCTACTTGAGGATTGGGTGGGGGGTGCCAAAATGGAGCTTCATTTGTGTAGCAAGAATTCCTTGCACCGGCCCTGCAACTATTTATACTCACTGGGTCAGGTACAGAGTGGAAATCATATGCGATGGCTGATTCAAGTGAATCCTTCCAAAACTATTTTCAAAGACGCTTGTGGATAAGACTTCCAGGACTTCGACAGGAAATGCATGTGTAAAAACCTGAAGGGTTAAACATCTCTGAGAGTCTAGGCTGGTCAGCTGACCTTGTTAGTTCACCTGTTCTGTAGCCTATATAAACCTGCAGCCTGCTTTCAGGCCTTGCCTGTGAAAGAGCTTGCTCAAGATACTACAAAAACGACAAAGAGGAGCGCTCCATGGTGCGGATAAATGATGATAAAGGAAATGTTTCTTAAAAAATGTGCTTACCAGTATAAGTTGTGCAAAGGCCTGCACAACTTGGAGAAGGGCATATATGTGGATCCCTCTGCTGCCACTCCACAATAAAGTGCAATAACCAATGACCTCCAAACCAGTGGAAAATAGGGCGATGAGGGACAATAATGAACAATAACTAACACACACAATGAGTCAATGTCCACTAGCCGAGTCTATACCAAGAGTTGTCATGGTGCCATGTCGCAAATTCAAGAAGAGTCAGGAAGCCAAGCCAGAAAGTGACAAATACCGGAAGATCAGGAATACAGATAATAAACGCTAGTATCTTGAGCGCAATAACCAACGACCTCCAAACCAGTGGAAAATAAGGCGCTGAGGGACCAACCTAGTGGCTGTTTTTTCTATTACATTTTAAACATATTTCTGTTGATAATTTTAAAAGCAATTAAATGGGAAAGTGTCTGCTAATTACACAAGGAACACTCCTGTCACTGTTTTATTTGGTGACAGGAACTCTTTAAAGGGTACCTCTCATCAAATAAACTTTTGATATATTTTAGATTAATGAATGTTGAATAACTTTCCAATAGCATGTTAGTGAAAAATATGCTTCTTTCTATTGTATTTTTCCCGATCAGTCCTGTCAGCAAGCATTTCTGACTCATGCTGGAGTCCTTAACACTCAGAGCTGCTAGCCTGCTTTGTTCACAGCCTGTTTGGCTGTGAACAAAGCAGGCTGGCAGCTCTGAGTGTTCTCCTTTGTGAACAAAGCAGACTGGCAGCTAGTAGTGTTTAGGACTCCAGCATGAGTCTGAAATGCTTGCTGCCAGGACTGGTAGAGAGACCCCTAGTGGTCATTTCTTCAAAGTGGAAAATTAAATAGAAAGAAGCATATTTTTTAATAACATGCAATTGTAAAGTTATTCTGCATACATTAATCTATAATATATCAAAAGTTTTTTTGATGAGAGGTACCCTTTAAGAGCAATGCACCCTGTAAATATTGTTACAACACGTTATATCTACATTTGCTGATAACAATATATTTTTATTATTTATATTGTTGACATTTTACTTCATTTACATTGCCCAATAATTATTATGATGGCTCAGAAAGGGAGTGAATGGAAATGATTATAGGCTACGTATACAAGCGCTCAGTCGTAGATAGAGTAAAATTTCACAATCTAGGTGATAACATTGTTTACTCATGTGTTTTGAATAGGAACTGCTTTATTTCAGGAGGAAGAAGGAACTTGGAATATGAAATGCATTTTCTCACTTGCCAGTTGGATGTTGTATTTGGAAAGGTTGGTCCCATGCAATTCATGTGTAATTCCTCATAACATACAGGCTAGAAAACTAGACATAAAAGACATGAAAAAATATCTTCCTTCCACGTGAATTAGATCTGTTTAGAAGAAACGTGTCATCCGTAATACCTAAAATTCTTTCTATATGGCTTTAAATGTTATAAATCAGACTAATTGCTCTGAAATTCCCAGCCGGGATGTAATTATGGAATGAGCTGTAGTGGTGGGAATGTGTAATTTATGTAACGCTGACTTCAACAATCAAAACATTGGAACGTTTGTCTTCATTACACTTACATATGCAAACACTGCTCAATATTGTACCGAAACATATACTGTGTCACACATCATACCGGCTTACATCAGTATTTGTAGAGTCTTGTCCTTGTCTGCTTGCAACATGATGAATGGGACTGACATTCTTCGGGTGTGAAGACATGATGGAAATTTTCTTCCAGTTTTGCAACACCTGGTGACCCACAGGTTGGAGAACACTGGCCTAACAGATGCCTGTGTAATGTACTGACAGACATATGAAATAAGGGCAAAAATATAGTTAAAGGGGTACTCCACTGCCCCAGTGTTCAGAACATTTTGTTCCGAACGTTGGGTGCGAGTTTCAGTGGTCGTGATGTCATAGCCACGCCCCTCATGACATCACGCCATGCCCCTGTCATAGACTTCAATTGAGGGGGGCGTGGTGTGACATCATGACCCCCGCAGCCCGCACCCAATAAACGCTGGGGCAGTGGAGTAACCCTTTAAAAGTACAATTTCTCTAAAGAGATTAAAAAGTCTATGGGAGGGGGTATGGCGTGATATCATGACGCCCGCACCCAGCATTCAGAACAAAATATTGCGAACACTGGGGCAATGGAGTACCCCTTTAAAAGTAATATTTCTCTAAAGAGATTAAAAAGTCTAGGGGTTACCATATAGACTCCCATAAGTTCTTTAACCCCTTAACGACGAAGGACGTAAATGTATGTCCTGGTGATACGGTACTTAACGCACCAGGACGTACATTTACGTCCTAAGCATAACCGCGGGCATCGGAGAGATGCCCGGATCATGCGCGGCAGGTCCCGGCTGTTGATCACAACTAGGGACCCGCCGGTAATGGCGGACACCCGCAATCCCACGGATGTCCGCCATTAACCCCTCAGATGCCGTGATCAATACAGATCACGGCATCTGCAGCATCGCGGTCACATAAATGGATGATCGGATCGCCCGCAGCGCTGCCGCGGCGATCCGATCATCCAGCACGGCAGCCGGAGGTGCCCTCACCTGCCTCCGCTGCCTTCCGGGAGTCTTCTGCTCTGATCTGCTTTCCCGCAGACCAGAGCAGAAGATGACCGATAACCCTGATAAGTGCTGTGTCCTATACATAGCACTGAACAGGATTAGCAATCGAGTGATTGCTTTAAATAGTCCCCTATGGGGACTATTAATGTGTAAGAATAAAAGTAAAAAAATAAAGTAAAAAAAAATGTGAAAACCCCCTCCCCCAATAAAAACGTAAATTGCCCCATTTTCCCTATTTCACCCCCAAAAAGTGTTAAAAAATATTTTATATACATATTTGGTATTGCCACATGCGTAAATATCTGAACTATTAAAATAAAATGTTAATGATACCGTACGGTGAACGGCATGAACGTAAAAAATAGCTGCTTTTTTGTAACATTTTATTCCCCAAAAAATTTATAAAAAATGTATTAAAAGTTTTATATAAGCAAATATGGTATCAATAAAAAGTAAAGATCACGGCGCAAAAAATGAGCCCTCATACCGCCGCTTATACGGAAAAATGAAAAAGTTATAGGTCTTCAAAATAGGGGGATCTTAAACGTACTAATTTGGTTAAAAAGTTAGATTTTTTTTAAGCGCAACAGTAATAGAAAAGTATGTTATCATGGATATCATTTTAATCGTATTGACCCAAAGAATAAATAACACATGTCACTTTTACCATAAATTGTATGGTGTGAAAACGAAACCTTCCAAAATTAGCAAAATTGCGGTTTTCTTTTTAATTTCCCCACAAAAATAGTATTTTTTGGGTTGCGCTATACATATTATGGTAAAGTGAATGATGGTATTACAACGGACAACTGGTCGCGCAAAAAACAAGCCCTCATACTAGTCTGTGGATGAAAATATAAGAGTTATGATTTTTTGAAGGCGAGGAGGAAAAAATGAAAACGTAAAAATAAAATGTTCTGCGTCATTAAGGGGTAAATTATCTGTTGTTTGACATTCATGTATGTCTTCATTCCCATTCATTGATATCATTACACTTTTTTTTGACTGATTTAATATCTAATTAGGATCAATTCCGCTGGTCATTGTTTTATTTGAACATCCCTTTTTGTCCTTTTTTTTCCCTTTCTTTTCCACTTTCACAGTTACTTTCCTTCCCTCTTGCCTCCTTCCTATCCTACCTCCATGTACAATGATTTATCTCATGTACTTGCATATGTGATGTCAACTTTATGCGTTCATTGTACAGTGGGCAAAAAAGTATTTAGTCAGCCACCAATTGTGCTATTTCTCCCACTTAAAAAGATGAGAGAGAGCTGTAATTTTCATCATAGGTATACCTCTACTATGAGAGACATAATGAGAAAAAAAATCCGTGAAATCACAATGTCTGCTTTTTAAAGAATTTATTTGCAAATTATGGTGGAAAATAAGTATTTGGTCAATAACAAAAGTTCATCTCAATACTTTGTTATATACCCTTTGTTGGCAATGACAGAGGTCAAACGTTTTCTGTAAGTCTTCACAAGGTTTTCACACACTGTTGCTGGTATTTTGGCCCATTCCTCCATGCAGATCTCTTCTAGAGCAGTGATTTTTTGTGGTTGCCGCTGGACAACACAGACTTTCAACTCCCTCCAAAGGTTTTCTATGGGTTTGAAATCTGGAGACTGGCTAGACCACTCCAGGACCTTAAAATGCTTCTTACGAAGCCACTCCTTCATTGCCGGGCGGTGTATTTGGGTTCATTGTCATGCTGAAAGACCCAGTCACGTTTCATTTTCAATGCCCTTACTGATGGAAGGAGGTTTTCACTCAAAATCTCACGATACATGGCCCTATTCATTCTTTCCTTTACACAGATCAGTTGTCCTGGTCCCTTAACAGAAAAACAGCCCCAAAGCTTGATGTTTCCACCCCCATGCTTCACAGTAGGTATGGTGTTCATTGGATGCAACTCAGCATTCTTTCTCCTCCAAACATGACGAGTTGAATTTTTACCAAAAAGTTCTACTTTGGTTTCATCTGACCATATGGCATTCTACCAATACTCTTCCGGATCACCCAAATGCTCTCTAGCAAACTTCAGATGGGCCCGGACATGTACTGGCTTAAGCGGGGGACACGTCTGGCACTGCATGATTTGAGTCCCTGGCGGCATAGTGTGTTACTGATGGTAGCCTTTGTTACTTTGGTCCTAGCTCTCTGCAGGTCATTCACTAGGTCCCCCCGTTTGGTTGTGGGATTTTTGCTCTCCGTTCTTGTGATTATTTTGACACCACAGCGTGAGATCTAGCGTGGAGCCCCAGATTGAGGGAGATTATCAGTGGCCTTGTATGTCTTCCATTTTCTAATAATTGCTCCCACAGTTGATTTCTTCACACCAAGCTGCTTGCCTATTGCAGATTCAGTCTTCCCAGCCTGGTGCAGGTCTACAATTTTGTTTCTGGTGTTTGACAGCTCTTTCTTCTTGGCCATAGTGGAGTTTGGAGTGTGAATGTTTGAGATTGTGGACAGGTGTCTTTTATACTGATAACAAGTTCAAACAGGGACCATTAATACAGGTAACGAGTGGAGGACAGGGGAGACACTAAAAGAAGAAGTTACAGGTCTTTGAGACCCAGAAATCTTGCTTGTTCGTAGGTGACCAAGTACTTATTTTCCACCATAATTTGCAAATAAATTCTTTAAAAATCATACAATGTGATTTTATGGATTTTTTTTTCTCATTATGTCTCTCATATTTTAGGTATACCTATGATGGAAATTACAGGCCTCTCTCATCTTTTTAAGTGGGAGAACTTGCACAATTGGTGGCTGACTAAATACTTTTTTGCTCCACCGTCTCACATGGTCTTTGTCAAGTTGTGTGAGACAGTCGAAACGTCGCGTTTTTCACTTGATGAATAAAGCCTAACTCCACTTTTTCATCCACAACAGAGTGCTGCTGCATTTTTTTTGTATATTTTGCATGGGGTGGACCAGCCTGCACCCGGTTATTCAGCATAGGAGTGCGGTTCTTATACAAGAATTTAGATAGATATTAGGTAGATAGGATATAGATAGATAGATATGAGATACACAGATAGATATGAGATAGATAGATAAATAGATATTAGATAGATAGATACAAGCCACAGAAAAGGTCCAACAGCACTCCAAAATTGTACACGCAAACGTGCTTTATTAACCCATGTTATGGTGGATGCAACGTTTTAACAGCATCACGCTGTCTTTCTCAAGCATGCTTGAGAAAGACAGCGTGATGCTGTTGAAAAGTTGCATCCACCAGAACATGGGTTAATAAAGCACGTTTGCTTGTACAATTTTGGAGTTCTGTTCGACCTTTTCTGTGGCTTTGGATCTACTTCTCAGTCTGCAACTGGGGCTGAGTCTATGGTCCGTTTGCACCCTGAACTTTGATTACTGCTGTGGTTGTGCTGCTTCTACCATTTCTGATAGATAGATAGATAGATAGATATGAGATAGATAGATATGAGATAGATAGATATGACATAGAAACAGTGGAGCAGCACAACCAAAATATGCAAAACAGTGGGTGCAAAAAACACCCCAGGCAAGGGGATGTGCAAATGTCCACACCAAATACAAAAGTACCGAGGCACTCCAAAAATAAAGTGAAAAGGATTTATTGACCTAACATCAGAAGCAACGTTTCAGCTGCCCGATTGCAGCCTTTCTCAAGCTTAGCAACCAGTGATAACAACACGGTATTTATACAGGAAGTGTACAACACGTGATTTACATGATTAACATATAAAACAATGTATAAAGAGATCATATTTAAGATCAGATGCAAAGTGAGTTAATAAAAAATACAATACATAAAGTGCAAGTGCAAGGTGCTTCTCACACAAGTACGTGATCCACATTCACATAGTCAGGAGTGACTTATAACAGTGTTAATAGTTAATAAATGCATGTGTACATTAAGAGAGGGGCGGAGACATACAAACAGCATAGTGTATTACCGGGCAAGGAAGTGAAGGCAGTGAACGCCATCATGGCGTGGGACGCTGCCTCAGCTCCCGGCGCATCGCGCCATTCTGTGTGTCCATGCGCGTGCGCAGAGGGAACACACTGCAACAGAGAGCCTATGATCAATCAACATATAATGTAAGTCAAATTCCATGTGACCCGCCTCAATAAAGTGTTTCGACACCGGTAGATCCATACAAGCTTTCCGTATGGAGTATCGGTGTTGATTGAGGCGGGTACGGAAGTCGAGAGGGGTCTCTCCCACATAGAGCAACTTACATGGACAGGTTAAAACATAGATAACTAAATTGGATTTAAAGGTCAAATAATATCATAATCTGTACTCTTTACCAGTTCTAGGGTGACAAAAAACAGGACCTCTATTCATACACGGACAATTCATGCATGATAGATAGATGTGAGATAGATAGATAGATAGATAAATAGATAGATAGATATGAGAGATACAGCAACAGAAGAATGCAGCAGCACACTGCCAGTACAAGGATATAGGTGAAACATGAACATGCAGATAAAACATGGAGAGCTATACAGCTATGGTGTAATAGATGCAAATGTGAAACTATGAGATAGTGAGGCACGTCCCACCACTTGGACTGTCCAAGCTATTTGACCGCCGGCGGAGACAAATTTGCGAGCTAAGTGCCTCACTATCTCATAGTTTCACATTTGTATCTATTACACCATAGCTGTATAGCTCTCCATGTTTTATCTGCATGTTCATGTTTCACCTATATCCTTGTGCTGGCAGTGTGCTGCTGCATTCTTGTTGCTGTATATCTATCCTAGTAGCGTGCACCTGTAGGCCAGGTCCATATAATAGTTTGGTATCAACTAAAGTGCTGGCTGACTTATTCTTTGTCTACATATGAGAGATAGATAGATAGATATGAGATAGATAGATATGAGATAGATAGATAGATAGATATGAGAGATAGATAGATAGATATGAGAGATAGAAAGATATGAGATAGATAAATAGATAGATAGATAGATATGAGAGATAGATAGATATGAGATAGATAGATATGAGATAGATAGATAGATAGATAGATATGAGAGATAGATAGATAGATATGAGAGATAGAAAGATATGAGATAGATAAATAGATAGATAGATATGATAGATAGATAGATAGATATGAGATATATATATATATATATATATATGAGATAGATAGATATGAGATAGATAGATATGATATAGATAAATAGATAGATATGAGATAGATAGATAGAACAACAGTGAAGGGTTTCTGAATTTTGGAAAGATGTTATATACAGAATGTTTGCATTCCAGTCTATGCAGACTACAGGATATGATGTAAATATGGAGCACACACTGACTGAATGGCACTTTAGGGGGCACTGTGATGATTGGAAAACAAACTGAGGCAGTCTGCCAGGACAGCTATTGTCTCTGACTGCCATCCAAAGTGGTTTCCAAAATGATGTGTGGCTCGGGTTATTGTGAGATGTAATTACCTCTGTTCCTCCTCCCGTAGAGAAGGCTCACCTGAGATACATTGTTCTCCGCCGTTCTGTAATGTGGGATTCATGTAATGTTTGGAAATGCTCAATAAAAATTGCTTTGTGCTCTCCAATGAAGTCATTGTTTTATTGATCTTCTAGAAATGACGGTCACATCATACAGGGGTCTCATTTCTCAAAACTGTCTGTCAAAAAAGCTGCCTTGTTACCCGTAACAACCAATAACAGTGCAGATTTTGTATTTCCAGAGTTAATATGGGTAACAAGGCCAGATTTTTGCTACACAGTTGTAATAAGACAGAAGCAACTTACAAAGATTCAGTGCAGGACGGACAGGTGAATAGCAGCAGGGCTACCTGGGTGGGCGACTGAGCCGTTTCGCGCACAGTGGCGCTTCGACTGGCCCTAAAGGGTAAGTAAATCATTGCCGGTTAGCTCAGGGGGCTTTTTGGGATGTCCGCGGCGAAATCGCGGCATTCCGAACAGCTGGGACACAGCAGGAGGGTCCCTTACCTTGCCTCCTGCAGTCCGATCGCCGAATGACTGCTCAGTGCTTGAGATCCAGGCATGAGCAGTCAAGTGGCAGAATCATTGATCAATGGTTTCCTATGTGAAACCATTGATCAATGTAACAGATCAGTGTGTGCAGTGTTATAGGTCCCTATGGGAGCTATAACACTGCAAAAAAAAAAAAGTGAAAAAAAGTGAATAAAGATCATTTAACCCCTTCCCTAATAAAAGTTTGAATCACCCCCCTTTTCCCATTTAAAAAAGAAACCAGTGTAAATAAAAATAAACATATGTGGTATCACTGCGTGCGGAAATGTCCGAGTTATAAAAATATATCATTAATTAAACCGCACGGTCAATGGCGTACACGCAAAAATACAAAAATACAAAAATGGTACCGCTAAAAACTTCAGATCAAAAAATGAGCCCTCATACCGCCCCATACACGGAAAAATAAATAATTTATAGGGGTCAGAAGATGACAATTTTAAACATACAAATTTTCCTGCATGTAGTTATGATTTTTTCCAGAAGTACCAACAAAATCAAACCTATATAAGTAGGGTATCATTTTAACCGTATGGACCTACAGAATAAAGATAAGGTGTCATTTTTACCGAAAAATTTACTACGTAGAAACAGAAGCCCCCAAAAGTAAAAAAATGGCATTTAAAATTTTTTTTTTGTCTCACAATGATTTTCTTTTCCGTTTCGCCGTAGATTTTTGGGTAAAATGACTGATGTCATTACAAAGTAGAATTGGTGGCAATAAAATAAGCCATCATATGGATTTTTAGGTGCAAAATTGAAAGAGTTATGATTTTTTAAAGGTAAGAAGGAAAAAACGAAAATGCAAAAACGGAAAACCCCGGGTCCTCAAGGGGTTAAAGCGCAGCAGAGCCACAAGTTAACTTTGCATTTCAGAGTGTTAAAATGTATCTCCAGAGTTCTTTTTCACATATGACTATGACGCAGCTCTGTGCATGATACTCATTTGTATAAATATGATTTATTTTAAAATCAGCACCTAAAAAGTCAAACAGTAAGATTTCTCCTGGATGCCTTCAGCTGTATATTGCTGTGCCGAGAAAGAAGAAGTTACCACTGCGTCTCTATAGGACCCATCTCCAGTGATGAGAACCAGTAATGTAATTCTACGGCACTGGGTCTCATCACTGGAGATGGGTCCTATGGAGACGCAGTGGTAACTACTTCTTACACGGCACAGCCATATACAGTGAAAACATCTACGATTAAAGTTTTCCGTTTGGCTTTTTCGGCGCAGATTTTAAAAGAAATCATATTAAACAAATGAATTTCATGCACAGTGCTGCGTCAGTCATATATTAAAAAGAACTCTGCAGGTACAATTTATTATACAACATAGGACTACAACTCCCAGTGTGGTCTCCCTGTCTGTGCCTCCTCCCCCAGCCTTAAAGGGATGTGGTGAGTAATTACATAGGCCACACAGAAAGACCACACAGGAGTTGTAGTTTATATTGTACATTTACAGTCTAGCAAGCAACATTAACATAAGGCTCTGCTGTACTGTACAGTTTTCTTACATTTAACCCCTTAAGGACCAGGCCCATTTTGGCCTTAAAGGGGTACTCCGGCGCTTAGATATCTTATCCCCTATCCAAAGGATAGGGGATAAGATGCCCGATTGCGGGGGTCCCGCCGCTGGGGACCCCCGTGATCTTGCACGCAGCACCCCAGGTAAAATAAGGATAGGGGATAAGATGTCTAAGCACCGGAGTACCCCTTTAAGGACCAAACCAATTTTTATTTTTGCATTTTCTCTTTTTCCTCCTCGCTTTCTAAAAATCATAACTCTCTCTTATATTTCCATCCACAGACCCAGATGAGGGCTTGTTTTTTGCGTCACCAATTGTATTTTGCAATGATATCACTTATTTTACCATAAAATGTACCGTGCAACCAAAAAAATATTATTTATGTGGGAAAATTTAAAAGAAAACATCAATTTAGCAAATTTTGAAAGGTTTTGTTTTCACGCTGTACACTTTCCGGTAAAAATGACATGTTTTCTTTATTCTGTTTGTCAATACGATTAAAATGATACCCATGTTATATTATTTTCTATAATTTTACCGCTTAAAAAAATCTCAAACCATTTCAACAAAATTAGTATGTTTGAAATTGCCCTATTTTGACCACCTATAACTTTCTCATTTTTCCATATATGGGGCAATATGAGGGCTCATTTTTTGCACCATGATCTGTAGTTTTTATCAGTACCACTTTTTCTTAGGTCTTACTTTTTATAAATTTTTTTGGAATAAAATGTGACAAAATAGTTCAGACTTTTAAGCACGCGGCGATACCAAATATATGTATTCATTATTTTTTTTGCTTTTTTGGGGGTAAAATGGGAAAAACTGACATTTTACTTTTTTATTGGGGGAGGGGATTGTTCACATTTTTTTACTGTTTTATTTAACATTTTTTTTTTTACTTTTTATGTCCCCACAGGGGACTATTCATAGCAATTAGTTGATTGCTAATACTGTTCAGTGCTATGTATAGGACATAGCACTGATTAGTATTATCGGTGATCTTCTGCCCTGGTCTGCTCGATCTCAGACCAGAGCAAAAGACCCCGGGAGACGGCTGGAGCCAGGTGAGGGGACCTCCGGTTGCCATGCTGGATGATCGGATCCCCGCGGCAGCGCTGCGGGCGATCCAATCATCCATTCAAAGTACCGCACTGCCGCAGATGCCGTATTGATCACGGCATCTGAGGGGTTAATGACAGACATCCGCGCGATCGCAGATGTCCGCCATTACCAGGCGCGAGCATCATGGCGGCACGTAAATGTAGGTCACGGTGCGTTAAGTACCACGTCACCATGACGTACATTTAAGTCCATTGTTGTTTTTTTTTTTTTATCATCTGGTACCAGAAAGTTAAACAGATTTATAAATGACTTCTATAAAAAAAATATTAATCCTTCCAGTACTTATTAGCTGCTCAATACTACAGAGGAAATTTTTTTCTTTTTGGAACACAGAGCTCTCTGCTGAATCACGAACACAGTGCTCTCTGCTGACATCTCTATCCATTTTAAGAACTGTCCAGAGTAGGAGAAAATCGTCATAGCAAACATATGCTGCTCTGGACAGTTCCTAAAGTGGACAGAGATGTCAGCAGAGAGCACTGTGCACGTGATGTCAGATGAGAGCACTGTGTTCGTGATTCAGCAGAGAGCTCTGTGTTCCAAAAAGAAAATAATACTTTAATAGAAGTAATTTACAAATCTGTTTAACTTTCTGGCACCAGTTGATAAAAAAAAAAAAAAGTTTTTCACCGGAGTACCCCTTTAATCACAGGCAGATAGTGACAAGTACTTACATCCATCACTGTCACTGCCTGCAGTCGCTCCTCAGTGTGGGGGGAGGGGTAGTCCTCACACTTCCTTCCACCTCAGTGGTGCCCTTGTTAGCTGACTGGATGATAGCACTGGGTAACCTGTAAAGAGCAGAGGGAAAAGAGTGTCATCTCTGCAGGCTCTCCTCAGCACTCCTCGCTTCTTCGTGTCTCCCCACAGGCTGCACAGACTGGTTTAGACCTGCAGTCTATGAGACAGGGGGAACACACTGGTGACCTCTGACCTGTGATGTCATCAATGTGCTCCAGCAGGTCTAAATCAGCCAGCGGCTGTAGAACATAGGGATGCAAGTGTGGCCATGGGTCCCATAGCTGCTGCCAGTCAGGGTTGTAATTGGCCCTGCCAGTGCCTGAAAATGACAAATCCAGCCCTGTCTGTATTTTGCTGTGATTTGAGCAAAATCGCGGTAAAATACAGTATTGTGAGTATGGCTGTAAATATGTTCAGGGGGCCCTCTTTTGGATGGGGGCCCTGGGCAACTGCCCAGCTTACCCCGCCCTAACGCCGGCCCTGATCCCATCTTTTTATGATTGGATGGGTATAACCTCCACTTGAGAATGAAGGGCATACATCGCTTGTTCAGAGCTGCATCCTTGGTTTTTTACCCGGCTAGGCAGGGAACGGCAGCCTCTCAATAGAACCGGGCTGTGCTGCATGACTGCATGTGGGTGACTAGGATGGGTAGAGGTACCAGAAGTTAGACCCCCACTAATCATAAACTGATGCCATGTCTTATTTTAACATTGAATACCCCATAAAGTCATGGCAAAGATAGGAAAAACTGCAAAAAGAAAAGAAGAAAAAAAGGTTTGCTCTGTGGATCTGGATCTTTGCTGCTCTGCATTGCACCAGTCAACAAACCCACTCACTCCTGAGAGCGTAAAGAAGAGAAGGATTCCAGCAGCCTGGTTTATCTTGGTTTATTCAATGTCTTCCCCTGGGCTAACACATTTTCTTTAGCAATTTTTAAGTGTTTAAATATGTAAGATAGGTAATATTGTACAGTATATATTATTCAGACTATCAGAGAACTTTCCCATCTCTGCAGAGTTCTGATGTTATACCGAGAGGCTTTGTTTAGTCTCCGCTTGGATAGTTTGTGGCCAGCCATTTCTTTGTAAATATGTCACTATAATTCCTAAAATGGGTTTGTAGCACAGTATCGTTTTTATTTATTTATTTTGAATTTGTAACTTCATGATGTAAAATATGACAGTATGCAAGAATTAATAGATTTTAAAACAAAAACTGAAAATTCTGGTGAAGATGCAGTTAAAAGGGGTTACCCGGGAATAAGGAAACATGGCTAATTTCTTTCAAAAACAGCACCACACAGTCCTCAGGTTGTGTGTGATATTAAAACTTGGCTCCATTCATTTTACTGGAACTGAACTGCAATACCACACACAACCTGAGGACAGAGGTGGTGTTGTTTATCGAAGGAATCAGCTCTGTTCTAATAATCCTGGATAAACCCTTTAAATGGGTTATTTAGGATTAGGAAAACATGTCTGCTTTCTTGAGGAAACAGCGCTCCATAGGTTGTGTTTGGCATTGCAGTTCAGCTCAGTTGAAGTGAATGGGACTTTTTTGGACACACTGCACACGTTCAACAATGCAATGCAAATGTAAATTATAGGATTTGGTTAAAAGGTTTACTTAAAGGGTTATTCCCATCTCATGAAGTTATGTTCTATTCACAGGATAAGGGGTAACAAGATGATTGATGGGGGTCCCAGTAATCATGGAACAAAACTGTCCCAGGAATGAATGGTGCACACTGAGCATGCTCAGCCAGTGGCTCCATTCATTCTCTATGTGGCCACCGAGCATTGCTGAGTGATGAACTTATAGAGAGGGAATGGAGCAGTGGCTATGCACATGCAGTGGGCACCATTAATTCTGAGGACACATTTGTTCCCATTCTCATGACTGGGAACGTTCAGGCTCCAACAAAGCAGCTTGTTATCAATTATCCTGTACAGACTTTGACTTTGCAAACATGTGTGATAGGACTCAGTCCTACATTGGTGATCTGTATGCAATACACTTGTCATTTGGGGGGTGATGTGGGGTAGTTGCAATAGTTTATGTTTACTGACACTATGGACTTTTCCTTGAATTCTTCTTTTTGCACCAGCCTCTGATCACGCTGTATACAATACAGGTATATATTATTGGGATTAACAGAAGAAGTGGTCTGCCCACCCACTGCCACAGCATGGTGAAGTCTCCAAATGAAATAGAAGATTTAGCAAGTAGCCAGCAGGAAAAAAACATCTTCAGATTTATTGGAAAATCGGGTAAAAGTCACATGCAAGAGACACACGCAGGTAAAAGCGTAATAATAATAATAAGCAGAGAAATGCTGGAAATGACGCGTTTTGAGACATATGCAGGTTAAATCGTAATAATAATAAGCAGAGAAATACTAGAAATGATGCATTTTGAGACACATGACTCTTTATCAGATGAGTTGTGGTTTATATGTATTTCACCTGGGAATTATCATATAGAAACCACATTATCTCCCCCATGATATGCATTTTGACAAGGAGTCATGTGGCTCGAAATGCGTAATTTCAAGTGTTTCCCTGCTTATTTGTATACTTTTACTTGCATGTGACTTTTACCTGGTTAATTATCCAATAAATCTTAAGAAATTTTTTGACTGCTGGATACCTAGTCATAGGGATTAATACTATAGTATATTTTTTTAGATACCTACCCGATGTGGCGCCCTAGAAATATCTTTGCATATGCAACAGAATTTCCTGGTGCGTACTTTGAATGTAGTTTTAAAACACAATGTGAACAGAGCCATAGACGAACCACATTAAATTATTATTTGTATAGAAGAAACCATTGTAATCATACCCATCCCCTCAAGAAAACCCTTACATAAGAAGCATTGCCTAAAATTGCATTGCATATGTGGCGTCCCTGCTCCAAAGGCTGTCCTGTGGCTTCGGACTGCTTCGGGCAGACCTGCAGCACAGGTGTTGGGCCCACTGAAAGACTTGTTATTGTCTTTATGATGTCCCAGCACTTTTATACCTATGCTGCTGTTTTATCTTTATATATCTTATTTAAATGTGTTACTGTGCCTTTAAGCAGAGGAGCAGTGTACCCCATGTGACCCTGCCTGCCAATGGGAACCCCTAAATTCT
Source organism: Hyla sarda (assembly GCF_029499605.1). Taxonomy (NCBI): domain Eukaryota; kingdom Metazoa; phylum Chordata; class Amphibia; order Anura; family Hylidae; genus Hyla; species Hyla sarda. Next base: position 45,602,244 of record NC_079193.1, read on the forward strand.
ACCCCATATAGTGTAGAGGGGGGAGGAGTTCCTCCACTCTAGGTCCAGTTCAGCCTAGAGCTATGAGCATCTGTAAGGTGTCTTGTGTGCTCTAAGGGAAGGCCCACATCAAATCTACTTTATCCGGTCATTCTGCAAGGATCACCGCATGGTGGACGTTCATGCCCTGGCGGAGGAAGTTACAAGACCTTGACAGAACCCTAGCTACCAAGATCAATCTTCAAGTCTCTCAAGTCAGTATCATTTATTAGGTGAAAGCACCACAAGTCCCAGCAAGGCAACCGTGATCCCAAGGGGTTACACTGCATCCTCTCACTGAAGCTGAGCTGTCTCCAACCTCGGACCATGTATAGGATAACAGTGCCCTGGCGTCACAAAGTGATAAGGTATTTCCCTTCACCACCCGTGGTACCACACATATGAAATTCTCATTTGTCTAGAATGCATGGCACTTCACTCCTAAGGAACTATTCATCTTCCTATAATGAAAGAGTTAAAGGGATTGAATTGCAGAATATTTTTTTTCTTAAAAAGATGTCAGAATGGAGTCATCAATCTGTTCATATTACTGACAGGTCCCTGTTCATCTTTTAATGTTCTATATCCTAGTCCTATCAACACACAGCTACAATGGTGACCTCAGCCAGGGTTTGAACATTTCCATTTGTGTTGAGATGGGATCAGGAAGTGGAGATCAGTAAAGGTCATGGAGATCGTTGCGATGGCAGCACTAGAACACTGGTGAGGTAAGTAACGCTTATTAACCCTTGACTCCTTGTAAGATAAGTTATCCCAGTGGACAACATCGTTAAGACATATCTATCATCATTTAGGGCAGAATAGTTTGTTACATTTTTTCCATAATGTCTTTTTGTGCTATTTACTCCAGAACTGTGGTCAACATATGTTGTATTGATGAGGCAAGCAAGACCAAAACTGCTATATACAAGATGGAATAAGTTACCAGTGTAATATGTTGGCGGCTACAGAGTCAACAAAATGTTTGATATTTATGGTTCTGCATGATAAATTTAGGATTATTCTCAGAAGTGTATCTGGGCCCCAGTGCAAAACCTGCACCCGGGCCTGTTCCTACCATGTGCTAACTTTGAAATCTGCATCAAATTCCACATGTAGTATATGCTAATTTTGCAGCAAGATCACTGCAGCCAAATCCACACCAAAAATTAATAGGTCACATGTGATTGTACCCTTATTATTCTGGTATCTTATGTGGATGAAGGGCCTTTGCACCCCTTAGGCCCTAAGGCCCAGATGAAGATGTTATCTCTACAAACTATGGGGGGAAATTTATCAAAACCCATGCAAAGGAAAAGTTGCCCAAAGCAACCAATCAGATTGCTTCTTTCATTTTTCACCGGCCTTCATAAAAATGAAAGAAGCCAGCTGATTGGTTGCCATGGGCAACTGGGCAACTTTTCCTCTGGACACGTTTTGCTAAATCTCCCCCATAGGGGACCTCCCCCTATTTGGCTCTGTCTCTAAATATATTCCTTGTTTATGACATTTGTGTTGGTAGTAAACTAGTTCTGTTAATTTTACATAGAAATGTTTGACTTGTAAGGGTGCGTTCACACGGCCGTCTGTCCCTGTTTTTTTCATCCCCATTTTGTTTCCTTTTTGCAGGCTGTAAACGGATTCAAAACGTTTAAAAAAAATCCCATTCATGTCAATGGGATTCTTTTACAATCCGTTTGCACCTGTTTGCGCCCATCTGCACTCATTTCCGTATTTTTTTACCACAGAAAAGACGACACATGCAGTATTTTTTCTTCCGTCCAAAAAATGGAAGAAAAGAAACGGATACAGTTAATTTAACATTGAAGTCTATGGAAAACGGATGAGCCTTTAATGTCATCTGTTTGCATCCGTTTTTTTCAAGTTTATTAACTTAACAAAATGGATACAAATGGATACAAACGGATAACATCCGTTTGCATCTGTTATTGTCCGTTTTTTTTAAATCCGTTTTTAATTTTGATAGGAGAAGAACGGAATGGGTCAAGACGGCCGTGTGAACGCAGCCTAACTTGTAACTTTCTATTCAGAATATACTGCTACCAACTATTGTATGATGGTGCTTTTTAAAAATACCAGTACTGTGTTTATTCAGTGTGTCACCCTAGTTTGCACACCCTTATAAGTAAGGTGATGGTGACATCAGTACTACTACATACCTTCCTGCTCCGGCTGCAGAAATAAACCTCACTATATTTATAGTCAGTAAATTTGGGTGTCAGATAGCACAAAGCTGCTTATCTATGCACTGAGCATACATCATCAATGACAGAAAAAGATGCAAGAGGAAGATATTATCAATACTAATATACATACGCTGCTGCAGGCAAAAGCTACATAAAGAATGCAAGTATAACTAGTGGTAAATTAAACTGATAGATATTATGGAGGCTTTTACTTAATTTGTCCTTTTTAATTACAGTTTTACTTTTGTGGTGATATGTGTACCTGTCATATAACAAGAAAAAAACTGATGCTTATATATGTTACTCGCTATTCATGCAGATTCTTTACATGTCTTTTATCTGTCTAGCTTCTGTATTTGGCTCACCAATCCCTCCATTCTGCTGCTCACTCATTCTGACATCCACTGCTCAGAAGGGGCGTGTTCTAGGCAAGCAGTGAGTGCATCATCACTCACCATACATTTACTTTCTCTCTAGTCTGCTGTGTCTCTTCATTCAATCAATGCAGACTGTTCTGTTTTCATGCTGCAGTCTGATAGGACAGGGGGGAGCACATAGAAGTGCTAGTCCCACCTTCACTTCCTGGACTTTGTCCATGCCTGTGCTTCAGCCGGGACAAAGATGATGCTGCAGTCGGACAGGATTTGGTTTTGGATTGTATGGGGACTCTTAGTTGTTTTTTTTTTATAAGCTCACATTTTTTTATGGACTATATTAGGAAGGTTCTTGTTTTGCAATGATTTACAACATATATATTTGTGGTCAGGGCTCAAAAAGACCTACCCAATTATGGTAGACCTATCATCTTCAGAAGTACCCTGCAAGGAAACTAACAACAACTGTGCATACCATGATAGAAATAAATAAAAGCGGTTGAACTGTGCCTAAAAATCGCGACCGAGTGTCCGCCTTTAGAGGGCATACCCTATGGAAATGATTAAGAAAATAGCGGGAGGGTGGGTTTCGCCAAATGCAACGTACACACCTGTGGGAAGGGTGGCGTGCATTAAATATCCAATGCCCCTCACACAAATATAGCCTGATAGGCTTAAAACTTGTGGTCAGGGCTAACACGTGACCAAAAAGACCTACTCATTTATGGTAGACCAATCATCTTCAGAAGCACCCTGCAAGGAAACCATTAAAAACTGTGCATAACATGATAGTAATAAATAAAAGCGGTTGAACTGTGCCCAAAAACCACGACCAAGGGTCCACCTTTAGAGTATAAATATTTATTGAAGATTCACAAAACCAGATATCTGAAAACACCGGCCATTTCATTGCATGGATTGGGAATGTATGTAGAACAACAGCCTTACTTCCACATGCCTAATTTCTGAATAATATGCGGAGAGCCCTTATGACAGGATACTGCAGAAACTGCCCCAAAACAGAAAGAGTGCCCTGAGAACTCCCGAGGGTTACCCCCCCAAACTACTGATCGAAGTGCATATGTGGGATATGAATTGTGATGTGGTTAGTGCAGCTGACTCGAAGGGTAACAAAGGGTGATCATCAGCCTTATTGCTTACGACCGACAGCAATTCAGATAACACCGCCACTGGACACCAGGCAGTCTGTGAGGGAAAGTACCTTACCGAAGACCCCCATCTGCAGGTTTTCGTGACTGTGACACCAAGCTGAAAGAAACTGTCCTGCCACCTTAACTGGGATTTGAGCAGAGGCCTTTATCCCGGCCTGAGGAAGCCATAAAAGGTCAAGCATATGGCAGCTTTGATGTCTGTGCTAAGTACATAACCAAACGGACGTGAGTCTAACGCATCCAACATGGACCTGAACATGTCCCCTGATAAAGGTTGCCAGGAGGGAGACTTGGGGGTGCTGTGTACCTGAATACCCCTAAGGGCCGCTTTAACAGTTTGGACAGAAAGGATTGAAGGTCTGTCTGGGAAAGATAGTGAAATTAAATGTTGTAGACCAGATAAATATGTTTTAATTGTATTATGTGACAGATTTAGTGCTGAGTGGCAAAACCCGAAAAACGATAGGATAACAATGGTGTCAAATAAAAAGGAATATTGAGGTGATGAAGGTAAGCAGTGTAAGAGTGAAAGGCAGTGTCATAGGCTCTCTTAGTGTTAGGTGGTAGGGAGTCTCTGATAAGGTTATTGGCCACTTGAGCATAGTAGTTCAGTCCATCAGTAGATCATGAAGTGGTGGGAGCGGAATGCCGACGGAATCTGCATGGGGCATGATCTGTGAGAAGAGGTGAAAGTTAGCCTTGGACAAGGCATCCGCTACTACATGCCCCGGGTATATGCCGGCAGACAAAATTGAAATTATGCTGGAGTGACAAGAACACCAATTTCCTGATAAAACTCATGACCCGCGCATTCTTGGATCTACCTTTGTTTACAATCCCCACCATAGCTTCATTGTCACAATAGAACAGTACTGTTTGCTTATACCAACTATGCCCCCAAACACATGCAGCTGCCACGATGGGATAAACTTCAAACAATGCTGAGGTACTGTCAAAACCTACCAACCTCTGCACCACAGGTGACCAGCAGCCTGCTAACCAGTGTGACCCATACACGGCACCAAAACCTACTGAGGAGGACGCATCTGTAAATATGGTAGGTGATTGATCCCTGACCTCTGGGACAAATATAGATATGCCTTTCCAGTCAGAAATATACTTGTCCCACATGACGAGGTCAGCCATGGCATCTGCATCCAAGGAAATGAATCTTGATGAGGGACAGAATGCAGTAACACCAGCAATCATGATACAAATGACCTTACCCAGGGAATTATACACATTGTGAAAGCTAGCATACCAAGCAGGCTTTGTAACTCAACCTTTGTAGTGACCTGCATAATGGTAAGCCTGTGTATTATCTCTTTGATTCTGGTTAGCTTTTCTAATGGTAGACTAGCCTGCAAGCTAACTGTGTCCAAGAATAAACCAAGAAATGTCATCTGCATGGTGGGACGTTCAGTTTTCTTGTGGGACACTGGTACACCAATTTCTGCAAATAGATTTAGCAATTATAAAACAAAAATAGAGAAAAAGAAACACAGCCACACATCCACAATTTGTATTTTGATCTACTTGTTTCTCAGCATAAATTCAAACACTAACAGGTTGTTAATATACATTTTGATCAAAAAGTACAAGCCCACTCGCCACGTCAAGGCCACCTATTTAGAGTGGGTCCCTAACCCGACATTGGCATAGCGCCGGGTGGCAGCCACCACCACAGCCACACCATGCCCACAGGGGGAGCGACCAAGTTGCCAGGCAGCCCTACTGCTGCCCGACCAAGCACCTGGCTCTGGGCCACACCACCCCACAGACAAAGCAACACAGTAACAATGACCGCCGCAGTGCAACCACACGAATGTGAATACCTACCAAGTGCTCCCTGCCAAAGGGCTGGGAGAATGCTAGGAGGAAACCCTTATGCAGTCTCCTGCTAATTGAAAAACACCTGGGCGAATAGGTGGAGCAGAGTGCTGGCTATGAAAGAGGGGACAGACTACAATTGTAAAACAAAAATAATGAAAAAGAAACACAGCAGCACATCCACAATTTGTATTTTCATCTATTCGCTTCTCAGCATAAATTCAAACACTAACAGGTTGTTAGTATTTAGCAAGGAGGCTCCAGGACCAGGAAGTTGTCTAAGTAATGGATAACACGCAGGGAAACGAACGACATTAACGAGCGCCCAATGCAGAGCCTGAGCAAGCTGGTCGAAAAACCAAGGGCTGCTCTTAGAACCAAACATTAACTTAGTTGCAAAGTAATATAAACCACACCATACAAATCTCCAAAGATCCTGCTGCATGGGTAACAGCTTGAAAGCGTCGGTAATGTCAGCTATTGCCAACCACATACCAGGACCTTATTGAATTATGATTTCAATAGAAACATATTGCACATAAGTGAATTGATACTGGGTATTACAGATGAGTACGGTGCTGACAAATCGTAAATCATGCGATTTTGACGCCTTCCTAGGTATCTGACTGGGACCCCATTGGGCTGGAACTTTTGCTTGTACTAGGCTCAACTAGTTGCTTAACCCCTGTGCACCAGGCTACCGTGTGTGATATTGACTGGTATATAGTGCAAGCAGGAGATTTTAAACCCGCAAAGTGGTTGCAGAATAATTCGGTACCCACTATACTCCAGTCAGTCACGTGCATACTGGTTGAACACCACTGCCGCTTTGGCGGGAAAAGACTTGTGGTAGTCATAGAAATGGGTACAACCATACTTGTATGAGAATTCCGTAATTTGCAAAAGGGACAAATTCAATTATTCTCTGCGTTCGGGTTTAACCGAGCAGATTACCTCTCTAAATTTGCTGAATGCTATCACAAATTCGTGGATATTTAGCTTGCGGTTGAGCCTAGCATCCTTGCTCTTAAGGACCACCAACAGTTCCCCACATGTTACTGTCTTAGTATCGGCAATGTCCTGAAAGGAAATGAGCAAGGACGCTAGAATAATGTCCTTGCCATCTAGAATGTCTTTACACAATGCCACCGGAGATATCTTCGGCAGAATCGTGGACCTACCTGAGGTACTAGCTTGAGAGGAAGATGGCACCACTGGAGTTACTTGCGCCATCGTGTCCTGAACCCCTCTCCTCTCAAGCGCCTCCAATCTAGTCTGGACACCAGACAAAGAGGCCATCATGGCAGTCATCATAGAATGGAGTTGCGTGATAGAGGCTTGACCCAATGCTTCTCCCTGGCTACCCCCAGCTATAGACTCTACCATTAACAGCTTAAACAATTCAGCCTTATGGGCAGAGGCTGGAAAGGGGATACCCCTTCTATGTAACTCATCAATTAACTTTGGGATGGTCCACGTGCGGTATGCTGAAGACGAAGCCCTCCGCTCGGAACTCCTGGCCGGAGTCTCTGGAACCGACAGGGAGTCTTCGATGTCTGAGCCATGAGACATCTTGAGGAAGATCCAACCTGTCCGGTCCAGAGAAGGGTGCCGGGGAGAAATTGACAAATCATAAGAACTTGCTCAACATAATTCCCACCTACCCATTACCAACCTACTAACCTGATGACAACCTAACCGAAATGACAGAACTGCCAGAGCCGCCTAGAAGAAAACTAAAGATATCCACAATAAATAACAAGCTAAGAGTCAACCAAACCTTTATCAACCCCAGACTAAGGAACTATATTGTGTATAACAACAGAGGACATGGAACAAATCCATGGCAAGACCCGTGTGTGAAGTCTAGAAACAAAATTCATTGAATGTATCTATGATTGTAACACTAAAACCACCAGACAAGTCCCGAGGGAGACCAAGAGCTATATCTATAGAAAACGTACTTATATAGAATATCGTGCCGTGGTAACCTGAATGAGTCAGATTAAAATAAGAGCATGACCCATATTATGACAGATCGTATGATGAAGACATGGAAAGAATGACTGCTCTAAAGACGGGTCAGCAAACAGTCGCAGGCCAAGGTCAACCCTGAAGGCCTGTCAGGATAGCGGCCAACCTAAGTGTGAGCCTAAGTGCCAAGGTAATTCCACCTGAAGACGAGTCAGGTTATAACGGTAAACCATCACCTATGTGTCAGTAACTGTTGCTCTGAAACATGTCAGTAATCAACAGTCAGCCAAAGGCTACCCGTGAAAAATGTGTCAGGTATACTGACAACTAGTGACTTATGCAGCCTGGGGGAGTCCTGAAAAATGTGTCAGCGACCATCCCCCTGTAGTGATCCCCCCTGAAAACGAGTCAGGACTAAATGGTAAATGTGTAGTACTATTGCTCTGAAGATGTGTCAGTAATACAACTACCAACCAACAATGTGACAGACATACCGGAACCAGTGACAAAGCAAGAAATATGTAACTACTATGCAACATGGTGATACCTACTGACTGCAATCAAGCTAGATACTACACCATTACCTATGCACAAAAATGAGAATGTGAACTAATTCTTGCATGAACAGATGTAATGATCGACCAAAGTGATGATCCTGGAAGTACGTGCCATGATTGTGACTACTAAACGTGAAAACATGTTTGATAGAGGGAAACTAAACATGAAACGTAGTAATGGATGTGGTACCTAAGACATGAGTGGATAAAGCGATAGTAACCATATGAGACCAACCTTCTAGACAGAAACTGAAGGCTGTCAGCAACGACTGTACGACACAATTCAGCACTGATAACATAAATAAAGGAATGTATATATGTATTTTTTTTTTTTTTATAATTTTTGTTTACTTTCAACCACCCGAGTACTATATATATATATATATATATATATATATATATATATATATATATAGATTAGTTTGGAGTAGCCGTATTAGTCCAGTGATGCAAAAAGCAAAATCATCGGTAGTTGCAGTATCTTGTAATACCTTTCGGGATTCCTCCCTTTATCAAGTCATAAGCATTTCTGAGCTCACAAGGAGAAAACACAGGTTCTATCTCACAAAATATGCAGGGGTTAAAACAACATTAGTGGAGAATGGACATCCAGTTGGGCCATAAATTGTATAGCAATAGGACGATAGATACAGATATGGATGAGGAGGGGGGGGCTGGAGAGCAGAGGTGAGAATAGTGGTTACGCTGGACAGACAATTTTACTATAGAGCCATAGACTGAAGATAAGACTAGACAGGGGAGGGGGAGCAGGGGTGTGATGGTGTTAGAGCAGGGAGAGGGTAGAGAGTTTAGCAAAGGTTATAGGAAATTTTGATAATGGGATAAGAAGCTTAAATCCACATTAAGTCCTCTGTTCTTGGAGTCATAAAGAACTATCATTTTGGCTTCAAATGTCTTTCTTTCCTGGGTGTTCTTGAAGTTTCCTTTCAGGATCTTGATTTCGAGGTCCTGTAGGGAGTGACCTGTTTGAGTGAAGTGGTGTCCAACTGGGGTGCAATAGTCCTTTTCTCTATGGTTGTTGATGGATGATCTGTGGAGGTTCATCCTTTTATTGAGTGGCTGACTGGTCTCACCAATGTAACATCCCAGGTCACACTTGGTGCATTGTATCATGTAGACTACATTCTCTGTGGTGCAGGAGTATTGTCCCTTGATGTTGTATGTCTTGTTGTTGTGGGAGGCCTCAGAATTTGTGCAGATGTGTTGACAGAGTTTACAGCGCGGTTTGGCGCAGGGTTTGATCCCATTGTCTGTATCTGATGTGTCTGTGGGTAGTTTCCTATTGACCAGCTTTTGTTTTAAGTTGGGTGGTTGTCTGAAGGCCAAGATGGGTGGTTCAGGAAAGATTTGCTTTAACACCTCATCTTCTGCTAGTATTGGCTGCAGGTCCTTGATGATGTTGCGTATTTCCTCAAGGGTGGGATTGTATGTGGCTACCAGTGGTATGCGTGATGAGGTTTATTTCTCTCTGTATTGCAGCAGGTGTTCACGTGGTGTTTGAAGAGCAGAGTGGATTTTCTTATGGATGGTCCTTGGTTTGTAACCTTTTTGTTTAAATTTCTCAGCTAGCGTTTGTAGATAGAAGGACTGAAACAACCAATGGTCCCACAACTACGCCTGACATCAATACAGACAACTCTTTAATTATAAACATTTCAGATTATGAACTTTCCAAGCCTGAGAGATCTGTTCTCTATAAAGGACTCTCATTCTGTCCAAGCACCAAACTAGATTACATTAAACTATACTCAGACTTGGAAGAATTCTTTAGAAGACTACGACTTAAAGAATTCTTTCATGACAGAGGGGACACAACCACTACCACCTTGGATTACAACATCAAGAAAAAGAATTCCCACTTCACCCCAGCACCAGGACGTAACAGCAAACTGGACAGCTACATTGCAAGCTTCAGACTAAGAACAGCATCCTTAGTCACTAAACACCACCATAAAACCTACTACAACCTCTCAGTATTGGAAAGAGAGGCCATCAAAAACTTAAGAAACAATCAAGCCATCACAATCAAACCAGCAGACAAGGAAGGAGCAGTAGTGATCATGAACACCCAGGACTACATCAAAGAGGGAAACCGACAATTGTCAGACACTACATACTACAAGAAACTGACAGAAGACCCCACCAAAGAATTCACCATGGAACTAAGAAAATTGATTCAATCCTTCCCAAAGGACTCACAAAAAGGATTAGAGACACTCATACCCACCGATGCCAAAACAGGGACATTCTACATGCTCCCAAAATCCACAAATCTAGAAACCCTGGCAGACCAATAATAACAGGTATGGACACACTAACTGAACAGATATCTGGTTTGATAGAAAACACACTTAAACCCTTTGTTACACGCACCAGCAGCTTCATACAGGACACCACTGACTTTCTTAACAAACTGAGTCAGATTACGAACTTGCCTGCCAACTCCATATTGGTAACAATGGACGTAGAATCTCTGTATAGTATCATCCCACACAGAGATGGAATTGAGGCCTGCTCACTTTTCCTCTCCTCCCAGACCCACAACCAGAAATACGGCCCTCAGATCATCACCAAACTAATAGAATTCATTCTCACACACAACTACTTCAGCTTCAACAATGAAATATACCTACAGACGATGGGAACTGCAATGGGGACCAAGATGGCACCACAATATGCCAATCTGTTCATGGCTGACCTTGAAGAGCGATTCCTGAATACCCAAATTCACAAACCCTACAGATACTACAGATACATTGATGATATTTTCATTGTTTGGACTGAAGGAGAGGATAAACTCAAACAATTTCATGATGCCTTCAACACATTTAATCCATCCATCAAACTCAAAATGGACTTCTCTACAGAAAGTGTAAACTTTCTGGACACCACTGTAACTATAAACAAGGACACAATACAGACATCTGTATACAGAAAGCCCACAGACCGATCCAGCTATCTACACAATTCAAGTTCCCATCCGTCCCACACCAAGAAAGGCATAATATACAGCCAAGACATCAGGTACCACCGCATCTGCTCCAACCCTGATGACAGAGACACACATCTACAAACGCTAGCTGAGAAATTTAAACAAAAAGGTTACAAACCAAGGACCATCCATAAGAAAATCCACTCTGCTCTTCAAACACCACGTGAACACCTGCTGCAATACAGAGAGAAACAAACCTCATCACGCATACCACTGGTAGCCACATACAATCCCACCCTTGAGGAAATACGCAAAATCATCAAGGACCTGCAGCCAATACTAGCAGAAGATGAGGTGTTAAAGCAAATCTTTCCTGAACCACCCATCTTGGCCTTCAGACAACCACCCAACTTAAAACAAAAGCTGGTCAATAGGAAACTACCCACAGACACATCAGATACAGACAATGGGACCAAACCCTGCGCCAAACCGCGCTGTAAACTCTGTCAACACATCTGCACAAATTCTGAGGCCTCCCACAACAACAAGACATACAACATCAAGGGACAATACTCCTGCACCACAGAGAATGTAGTCTACATGATACAATGCACCAAGTGTGACCTGGGATGTTACATTGGTGAGACCAGTCAGCCACTCAATAAAAGGATGAACCTCCACAGATCATCCATCAACAACCATAGAGAAAAGGACTATTGCACCCCAGTTGGACACCACTTCACTCAAACAGGTCACTCCCTACAGGACCTCGAAATCAAGATCCTGAAAGGAAACTTCAAGAACACCCAGGAAAGAAAGACATTTGAAGCCAAAATGATAGTTCTTTATGACTCCAAGAACAGAGGACTTAATGTGGATTTAAGCTTCTTATCCCATTATCAAAATTTCCTATAACCTTTGCTAAACTCTCTACCCTCTCCCTGCTCTAACACCATCACACCCCTGCTCCCCCTCCCCTGTCTAGTCTTATCTTCAGTCTATGGCTCTATAGTAAAATTGTCTGTCCAGCGTAACCACTATTCTCACCTCTGCTCTCCAGCCCCCCCCTCCTCATCCATATCTGTATCTATCGTCCTATTGCTATACAATTTATGGCCCAACTGGATGTCCATTCTCCACTAATGTTGTTTTAACCCCTGCATATTTTGTGAGATAGAACCTGTGTTTTCTCCTTGTGAGCTCAGAAATGCTTATGACTTGATAAAGGGAGGAATCCCGAAAGCTTGTCTCTACAAAGTCTTGTTAGTCCAATAAAAAAGGTATTACAAGATACTGCAACTACCGATGATTTTGCTTTATATATATATATATATATATATATATGTAAACCTGAAGGTTGTAATATCAATCAATGAATTACTTATTTGCACATATTATATAAATAGATATATTCTTTTTATTTATTTATTATTATTATTTTTTTTATATACAACTGCCTGATGACCAGCCGGCATCACAAATCTATTCTTAAAACATAATGCTACTGCATACTTTATTCTCAACAAATTAAATCTTTTAATTTTATCTTTTTAACGTTTTCAACAACGACCAGCCTGAACGTCACGTGGCTGTCCCACTGCCCTCTAGCGGCGGCGGCGGCCTAGTACTACAAGCAAACAGGAGCACTGCAGACTCCACCCCGATAACGCAGGCCGCGGAAGAAAAGCACACACAGCCGTCGATCTCGGTAAGTGGACTGGGGGCAACACATATAGCCTTACAGCAAGGCACATGCCCTAGACCAATGCACCTGCCGAGCCCTGCAGAGCATAAGGCCGCAGACCGGACCATGCAACTGCCGGCACCGAGGCCCCCAAACCAACGACATCACTAACACGTGGGAATGCTCACATGAGGGTAACCAACGCAGGCATAAATAAAACATGTAGCCGGAGACCGGCATTTACCAGACCTCAGAATGGAACATATAGAACACGCCAGCCACAGAGCTGCAACACACTCCACTCCTCCAGAGCACACGAGCTCACAGCCATGCCCCAGTGAACTGAAAGCACCACCAAACACAATGTACGCAACTGTGGGAAGGGCGGCGTGCGTTAAATATCCAACGCCCCTACCACAAATACAGCCTGATAGGCTTAAAACATATTTTTTTATTCTGACAGTGCCCATTTAAAACTTTACCATTTTTTATGCTTGGTGATTATTTTTTTACAAAACTGTCCTGTCTCAATGTATCTTAGAGTACTTTTCCCACTGTTATTGCATACATTTTTTTATTGTGTGCTGTTCCTTTAGTGGTAGACTCAGGGCCAGCTCTGCCTATAGGCAAAATAGGCAGCCACCTAGAGCGCCCTCTTGATGGGGGTCGCCACTCGGCATGCCACAAGAGAGTTAAACAACCAGCATCCTAACCACTCACTCAGCCAGCAACATGAGGAGGATGTTTGTTACAGTGTGTCACCCCAGAAGTAAGGTGCGGTGTGTCAAAGGGTGTACCAATGGGCAGAGTCAAGGGGGTGGCAAAATAAGCTTTTGCCTGGTATAGCAAAAATCCTTGCACCAGCCCTGGGTATACTGCTCTAGGTACCCCAAGCTAAATATATTATGATGATATATTCATAATTTCATTTATTATTTGTCAAAATATAGATAGATGGATATAAAAATAGATAGATAAATAGATAGATCTGCCTAAGAATATTTCAGACACATTTTGGTGCACACAGGAAACCTTTATTTTCTCATATAGTGAGTGACACAACACACTTGCCAGGTACATTTACTTAACCCCTTAAGGACTTAGCCCTTTTTCACCTTAAGGACTCGGCCATTTTTTGCAATTCTGACCACTGTCACTTTAAACATTAATAACTCTGGAATGCTTTTAGTTATCATTCTGATTCCGAGATAGTTTTTTCGTGACATATTCTACTTTAACATGGTGGTAAAATTTTGTGGTAACTTGCATCATTACTTGGTGAAAAATCCCAAAATTTGATGAAAAAATTGAAAATTTTGCATTTTTCTAACTTTGAAGCTCTCTGCTTGTAAGGAAAATGGATATTCAAAATAATTTTTTTTTGTTCACATATACAATATATCTACTTTATGTTTGCATCATAAAATTTATGAGTTTTTACTTTTGGAAGACACCAGAGGGCTTCAAATTTTCAAACTCACTATTTTTCAGTGACCAGTTCAGTTTTGAAGTTAATTTGAAGGGTCTTCATATTAGAAATACCCCATAAATGACCCCATTATAAAAACTGCGCCCCCCCCCCCCAAAAGTATTCAAAATGACATTCAGTCAGCGTTTTAACCCTTTAGGTGTTTCACAGGAATAGCAGCAAAGTGAAGGAGAAAATTCACAATCTTCATTTTTTACACTCGCATGTTCTTGTAGACCCAATTTTTTAATTTTTGCAAGGGGTAAAAAGGAGAAAATTGTTACTTGTATTTGAAACCCAATTTCTCTCGAGTAAGCACATACCTCATATGTCCATGTAAAGTGTTCGGCGGGTGCAGTAGAGGGCTCAGAAGGGAAGGAGCGACAAATGGTTTTTGGGGGGCATGTCACCTTTAGGAAGCCCCTATGGTGCCAGAACCGCAAAAAAAAAACACATGGCATACCATTTTGGAAACTAGACCCCTCGGGAAACATAACAAGGGGTAAAGTGATCCTTAATACCCCACAGGTGATTGACGACTTTTGCATGTGTAAAAAAAAAAAAAAAATTTTCCTAAAATGCTTGGTTTCCCAAAAGTTTTACATTTTTAAAAAGGGTAATAGCAGAAAATACCCCCCAAAATTTGAAGTCCAATTTCTCCCAATTCAGAAAACACCCCATATGGGGGTGAAAAATGCTCTGCTGGCGCACTACAGGTCTCAGAAGAGAAGGAGTCACATTTGGCTTTTTTGAAAGCAAATTTTGCTCTGGAGGATTGCCGCATTTAGGAAGCCCCTATGGTGCCAGAACAGCCAAAAAAAAAAAAAACACATGGCATACTATTTTGGAAACTAGACCCCTCGGGGAACGTAACAAGGGGTAAAGTGAACCTTAATACCCCCCAGGTGTTTCTCGACTTTTGCATATGTAAAAAAAAAAATTTCCTAAAATGCTTGTTTCCCAAAAATGTAAACTTTTTAAAAAGGGTAATAGCAGAAAATACCCCCCAAAATTTGAACTTCAATTTCTCCCGATTCAGAAAACACCCCATATGGGGGTGAAAAGTGCTCTGCTGGCGCACTACAGGTCTCAGAAGAGAAGGAGTCACATTTGGCTTTTTTAAAGCAAATTTTGCTCTGGGGGCATGCCGCATTTAGGAAGCCCCTATGGTGCCAGAACAGCAAAAAAAAAAACACATGACATACTATTTTGGAAACTAGACACCTTGGGGAACGTAACAAGGGGTAAAGTGAACCTTAATACCCCACATGCGTTTCACGACTTTACATATGTAAAAAAAAAAAAAAATTCCTAAAATGCTTGTTTTCCCAAAAATTTTACATTTTTAAAAAGGGTAATAGCAGAAAATACCCCCCAAAATTTGAAGCCCAATTTCTCCCTTTTCAGAAAACACCCGATATGGGGGTGAAAAGTGCTCTGCTGGCGCACTACAGGTCTCAGAAGAGAAGGAGTCACATATGGCTTTTTGAAAGCTAATTTTGCTCTGGGGGCATGCCGCATTTAGGAAGCCCCTATTGTGCCAGAACAGCAAAAAAAAAAACACATGGCATACTATTTTGGAAACTAGACCCCTCGGGGAACGTAACAAGGGGTTAAGTGAACCTATATACCCCACAGGTGTTTCACGACTTTTGCATATGTAAAAAAAAAAAATATTTTTTTTTACCTAAAATGCTTGTTTTCCCAAAAATTTAACATTTTTTAAAATGGTAAAAGCAGAAAATACCCCCCAAAATTTGTAACACAATTTCTCCCGAGTACGGCGATACCCCATATGTGACCCTAAACTGTTGCCTTGAAATACGACAGGGCTCCAAAGTGAGAGCGCCATGCGCATTTGAGGCCTAAATTAGGGACTTGCATATGGGTGGACATAGGGGTATTCTACGCCAGTGATTCGCAAACAGGGTGCCTCCAGCTGTTGTAAAACTCCCAGCATGCCTGGACAGTCAGTGGCTGTCTGGTAATACTGGGAGTAGTTGTTTTGCAACAGCTGGAGGCTCCGTTTTGGAAACAGTGGCGTACCAGAAGTTTTTCATTTTTATTAGGGAGGGGAGGGGGGCTGTGTAGGGGTATGTGTATATGTAGTGTTTTTTACTTTTTATTTTATTTTGTGTTAGTGTAGTATAGTGTATTTAGGGTACAGTCACACGGGCGGGGGTTCACAGTAGTTTCTCACTGGCAGTTTGAGCTGCGGCAGAAAATTGCCGCAGCTCAAACTTGCAGCCGGATACTTACTGTAAACCTCCGCCCATGTGAGTGTACCCTGTATGTTCACATTGGGGGGGGGGGGGTACATCCAGCTGTTGCAAAACTACAACTCCCAGCATTCGGAGACAGCTGCACTACTACTGTTATGTACTGGTTAAGTTGACAGATGGAGCCAGCTTTACCTATAGCTTATTACATCTAAGTTCTGTTTTTTTGCTTTATTTAACTGTAATTTCCCCTCCATAAATGAGTATACAGCTGTAGACAGACAGGAAGTTTGCATCTATGCCTTCCTGACAAATTGATATGGTTAGGGTCAAATGCTGAAGCTCCAAATGTTAATGCAATTTAACAAATGTAGAACTTGAAGGATAAAAGTGATTAATAATTTAGTGAAGTCAAGAACAGCAGGATACACATTATAGGAGACCAGGGAAGTGAAGCCTACAGTCGTCTTAGGTACCATAAAGGGGTACTCCGGTGGGAAAAAAATGTTTTATATCAACTGGTGCCAGAACATTAAACAAATTAGTAAATTATTTATATTAAAAAATCTTAATCCTTCCAGTACTTATAGCTGCTGTATGCGCCACAAGAAGCTATTTTCTTTTTGAATTTCTTTTCTGTCTGACCACAGTGCTCTCTGTTGACACCTCTGTCCATGTCAGGAACTGTCCAGAGTACAAGCAAATACCCATAGCAAACATTTCCTGCTCTGGACAGTTCCTGACATGGACAGAGGTTTCAGCAGAGAGCACTGTGGTCAGACAGAAAAGAAATCCAAAAAGAAAAGAACTTCCTCTGTAGTATACAGCAGCTGATAAGTACTGGAAAATTAAGATTTTTAAATAAAAGTAATTTACAAATCTGTTTAAGTTTCTGGCACCAGTTCATTTAAAAAATAGTTTTCTACCAGAGTACCCATTTAATCTCACACATTCCACTATTAAAGGGGTGTTCCAGGAAAAAAACCTTTTTTTTATATATCAACTGGCTCCAGAAAATAAAACAGATTTGTAAATTACTTCTATTATAAAAAATCTTAATCCTTCCAGTAGTTATCAGCTGCTGAAGTTGAGTTGTTCATTTCTTTCTGACAACAGTGCTCTCTGCTGACACCTCTGCTTGTCTCAGGAACTGTCCAAAGCATTAGAGGTTTGCGATGGGGATTTGCTCCTACTCTAGACAGTTCCTGAGACAAACAGCGGTGTCAGCAGAGAGCACTGTTGTCAAACAGAAAAGAACAATTCAATTTCAGCAGCTGATAACTACTGGAAGGATTATGATTTTTTAATAGAAGTCAATAATTTACAAATCTGTTTAACTTTCTGGAACCAGTTGATATAAAAAATAAAAAAAAAGTTTTTTCCTGGAATACCCCTTTAATATCTATGGTTGTATACTTATAACAAACACAAAGCCAAGTTAGTAGAATTAGAACATACACTTAGACTAATCTGAAGATGTGTATATGGTACTTTTGCATAATGCTTAGAATTTTGCATAGAATATATTTATTTAAAATGTTGTACTTTATGTTTTTGTAATATGTATTTTCCCATTTTCTACCATACTTACCTTCTCTTCTTTTTTTCTTCCTTCTCCCATACTTTATCTTCTTTCACACCACAAAAGTGACTTCTCCTTCATTGACCAGGCAAAGTAAGGTCTTCTGTGTGACTTGGATGAATTTTGTCTGTGTGTATGTTCTGTGATAACTTGAAAACACCTTAATAGATTTGTCTCAAATTTAATGAAATAACACATTCGGGGTGGATACACAACTCTATTAAATTTGGCTGAAATTGGTCGAGCAGAGGGGGGTCGACTACCACCTTGATATGTTCTTGAACAGTGGTCTCAAAATGTTGCCCTCCAGATTTTGCAAAACTTTAACTTACAGCATGCCCAGACAGCTAAAGGCTGTCTGGACATGCTGGGAGTTGAAGTTTTGCAACATCTGTAGGGCCGCAGTTTGAAACCACTGTTCTAGATAGTATGTCATGAGTGTGTCCAAAAGAGCCATGCACTTAAACTCCATTTTACAATACGAGGATTTGCAGCTATTTCATGTAACATCTTTAGAGACACGGGGTGGTGTCAGTGAAAATATCTGATCACTTCGTGACGCCAGGGCACCGTTATCCTATACACGGCCCGAGGTTGGAGACAGCTTCTCCTGGGCCAGACACGGGGAGTAAATGAACACACTGATGTCAGGTTACGTATAACTGTCTTTACTGAGCTAGGTGCATTTGTTAATATACATACAGTTGGCTTTAACCCCTTAAGGACCAAGCGTTTTTCTGTTTTTGCACTTTTGTTTTTACATCCTTTCCTTTTAAAAACCATAACCCTTAAATTTTTGCACCACCAATTCTACTTTGTAATGACATCAGTCATTTTACACAAAAATCTATGGCGAAACAGAAAAAAAAATCATTGTGCGACAAAATTTAAGAAAAAACACAATTTTGTAAATTTTGGGGGCTTCTGTTTCTAGGCAGTAAATTTTTTGGTAAAAATGACATTCTATCTTTATTCTGTAGGTCCATACGATTAAAATTATACCCTACTTATATAGGTTTGATTTTGTCTTCTGGAGAAAATCATAACTACATGCATGAAAATTAATACATTTAAAATTGTCCTCTTCTGACCCCTATAACTTTTTTATTTTTTTTGCGTACGGGGTGGTATGAGGGCTCATATTTTGTGACGTGATCTGAAGTTTTTATCGGTAACATTTTTGTTTTGAACAGACTTTCTTACAGCATTTTATTAATTTTTCATGGTATAAAAGATGACCAAAAATACGCTATTTTAGAATTTGGATTTTTTTTTTTGTGCATACGCCATTGCTCCTGCAGTTTAATTAATAATATATTTTTATAGTTTGGACATTTACGCACGTGACGATACCACATATGTTTATTTTTATTATGTTTATATATTTTTTATATGGAATTTGGGAAAAGGGGGGTGATTTAAACTTTTAGGGGGTTAATGTGTGTGTTTTTAAACTTTTTTTTTTTTACACTTTTAGTCCCCTTAGGGGACTTTTAGGAGGAATCATTTGATTCCTCATACAGATCAATGGGGTTCCATAGAACCCCATTGATCTGTGTGCTCTGCGCTCGATCGATAAAGCCTGGTCCTGCCAGGCTTTTTCATTCACAGAGCAGCAGCCACCGTGGAAGCAGAGGTAAGTCCTCCGGCTACCTCTACAGTGGATCGTCCCCACACGATCGAGCTGGGGGGGGGTTGCAGTCCACCGCACTGAACCACGAGGGACGGGATAAAGACACCTTTAGACGTCACTGTCAGCTTTGACAGCGGCGATCTAAAGGGTCAATAGCTGCCCACAGCAATCGCCGCATGTTGGCTATTAACACCGGCCCCCAGCTAGAGGAATCAGCTGGGGTCCGGCCAGTATGACGCGGGCTCGAGTCGAGAGCCGCATCATACCCGATTAATGGCACATGGACGAGTATAGACGTTCATGGTCGTTAAGTGAGAGAGTGTAGCGTAACCCCTTTGAGCCCTGTTGCCTTGCTGGGACTTGTGGTGCTTACACCAAACAGATTAATACTGACTTGTAAAATGGAAGATTGAGTCCTGGTAGCTAGGGTCCTGTCAAGGTACTGAAGATTTTTCTGCAGGAGCATGAACTTCCACCATGCGAGTAATCCTTGCAGGATGACCAGTTGAAAGACACACAGCACACCTGAGCTAAGCTGTTGCTCAGGAGCCACACTAGGGTGAACTGAAAAACTCCTCCCCCCCAACTAGGGTGAACTGAAAAACTCCTCCCCCCCATTACACTATTCAGGAGACTTTAGGGGTTCCCATTGGCAGGCAGAGTCACATGGGGTTTACTACTCTCAATTAAAGGTACAGTAACATGGAAAAACATATATACACATAACAGTAGTAGAATTAATGTTTATCTGACTTTATAATGATAACATACTTAATTTAACAGTAAGACGATTGAGTGGGCCCAACCCCGTACGCTACCTAGCTGCATGAGACAGTCCAAAGCCACAGGACCGCTATTGGTGCTGAGACACCACACATCTTCTGGCGCGTTTGCACGGAGTGCTGGCAGACATAGAGATACATGGAGGGGGTGTGTCGGCCACAGATTCCTGCAGGGGTCGGAATGGCAGCTTCCAGCAGACTGCTGGGGCCCAGTTCAGGAAATCGCGGGGGGTCCCAGTGCTGAGACCCCCCGCGATCTATAACTTATCCCCTATCCTTTGGATAGGGGATAAGTTATTTTTCGCTGCACTACTCCTTTTAAATATGTGCCACAAGACGAGCTGAAGAATCTGAAGAAGAAAGGGCACGTGAGCTCCAACTCCGACTGAGAAAACATTATACCCTAAAAAGAGCTTGTGAGAGCTGCCCTGAAAGAAAAATACACAAAATGGCTATCCAACAACGAACATATTTGAATGAAGTGAGGTGTACTGGTAACCGACCTACTAGTTTAATTCTGATACCATTATGTGTTCTCTCCAAATACTCATGCCTACTCTTGCACTTGAAAATGATAGCTTTATTGAAGATCACTTGACACTGTAAAACCGACCATACCAACAGACACGTTTCGAGCGCATGCGCTCAAAACGCGTCTGCTGGTACGGTCGGTTTTGCAGTGTCAAGTGATCTTCAATAAAGCTATCATTTTCAAGTGCTGGATCATCGTTCTTTTCTGCACAGGGTGTGCCTTGCCGGGCACAGACCCGTGCAGTACACTGGAGTGGTGAGCTGGATTTCTTCTCTTCATCATGCCTACTCTACCCTTTCCTATAGTTTGGATTTCCTCCCTTTCCTCTCCTATAACTGGTGCCTACAGTTCTATCTCCTAAGCCAGTACTATCTTCCTACCTTCTGACTATCCTGCCTTTCCTACATCTCTTATAACTCATCACCTTCTCTTACATCTCCTATGGCTCTGGTATTCTTCCTGCCCTCTCCCTGGCCTTGCACTCTTACTGCCTTCTGTATGGTTAGGCTGATCTCTCTTTATTCTCTTGTTACTCTTTCATCATCTCCTCCTGTTCTGGGTACAGTGGTGCACAATCATCTCTATGTCAAATCTTCCATCTTATTCATTTCCTTCTATCATGGGGCCCTCCAATAACTATGAATATCTTTCCTATCCATCTCTTATCACTCCGCCACCCTCCACTGCCTCCCCAATAGATTTGACCATACTTCTATACTCCTATTGATAGGGATGACCCTTATGTTTCTAATGACTGATCAATATATTAATATTAAAATGCCATTAAAATGCCTTTGCCTGTAACAAAGACTAGAGCCTTGAGATGGAGACTATGGATACAAGACGTCTAAACATTGGACTTTGTGGAAAGATGCTGAAATCTTAAGCTAAGAGGACTTGCAAGATAATGACTTATGCTATGCCACGCTCAAATGACCAATCAGAATGTAATATGCAAATTGTGATGTCATAATTCACCCTCCTTCATTGTACAATGTAAAAACCAAATTTACTTCCTGTAATAAACTAAACTCCCTGGGGTACCGAGGAGAGAACACATACCAACCTGGCCTGGTGTGAATTTTCTTATGTTGGAAATTAATACAGTTGTAGTCACTCACAGATTAAGGCCGCACATTAACAAATCCTTAAAGGGGTACTCCGGTGCTTAGACATCTTATCCCCTCTCCAAAGGATAGGGGATAAGATGCCTGATCGCGGGAGTCCCGCTGCTGGGGACCCCCGTGATCTTGCACGCAGCACCTCGTTTGTAATCAGTCCCCGGATCATGTTCGCTTCGGGTCTGATTACGGGCGACCACAGGGCCGACGGCGTGTAACGTCACACCTCTGCCCCCGTGTGACGTCACGCTCAATGCAAGCCTACGGGAGGGGGCATGATAGCTGTCACGCCCCCTCCTGTAGGCTTGCATTGAGGGGCGGAGCATGAAGTC
This sequence comes from Hyla sarda, assembly GCF_029499605.1. Lineage (NCBI taxonomy): Eukaryota > Metazoa > Chordata > Amphibia > Anura > Hylidae > Hyla > Hyla sarda. Next base: position 45,624,682 of record NC_079193.1, read on the forward strand.
ACACGTGGGGGGAGGCATGATGTCACACGCCGTCAGCCCTGTGGTTGCCGGTAATCAGACCCGGAGTGAACACGATCCGGGGACTGATTACAAACGGGGTGCTACGTGCAAGATCACGGGGGTCCACAGCGGTGGGACTCCCTCGATCAGGCATCTTATCCCCTATCCTTTGGATAGGGGATAAGATGTCTAAGCACTGGAGTACCCCTTTAACACTACGACCATATTCTTTTATAATCCTATCAATTCTAGAATTTAGAGGCCTCGCCTATAACTATGACATCATGTCACCCATCTTCTGTCTCACTGGAATCATCTCCTTCATCATTTATTACTCAGACATTCCCTTCTTCTTCTTCTATCTTCTTCTCCTTTCACCCCCTTTGATCATGCCAGTACTGTTCTTTTATTATACCGGTGTTACGTCTTCTATCCCTTATTATTACCCTTGTGCTCCTACTTCTCTCTCCTATGACCATAACACCAGGTCACTCCTTTGCTATCACATTGGTGCCTACTTTCCCCCTATTATTATTCTGTCCCTTCCCTTTCACCATCTCTCCATCTCCTGATGCTATTTGCATCTCATCGCTCTCCGTTTGCTTTTGCGTGTTGTTTGGCTTGTGGCCCACACTAAATAGTAATATTACCAATCATATTGCCACGCTTTATTCCTTTTCACCTCCTGAAGCATGTTACTAAAAAGTAAATTGCCAACCATAAATTAGTCAATAAAAAGACAATACAGCTGAATGTAGGAAACAATGTATTCATCTGCTGCAGATGGCTTCTGGTTCTCTATCCTAAGTGCATTGTTTATCTGCCTGTTATGTATGTGTCAGAAATTTATTTCCATCAGATTTGTGTTATGTTGTTACATTTAAAGGCGATACAAGACCATGTTCCTGTTATAGGTAGACAGCTGACAAGTAACACAGACTATACCTATTTGCAAGGTACATGCAGGAATGAATGTGGACACTCCCTTGAAGCGATAGAACAAGCTATTGATAGAACCTGCAGCGCCTGATTGAGAAGTGAGAAAGGTGGAATATTAATAGAATTGCAGAATTAGACCGGTGTTTGGAATACAGGCAAATGTGTTCCACCTAAACTAAGTAAGAGTTTCATATAACAGATATTTCATGTAAAACAAGGGTAGCCCAGGCTGTCTATATGAAACCAGAGAAGAGAATAAATATAGGTTATATTTATTAATACAACAATACAATGCAATCATCTGCATATTAATACAAATCTTGTGTATGGATTTTTTTCCCTTAAAGGCTAGAGGATAAGTTGTGTTATTGCAGGGGTCCGGGCGCTGGGACCCCCCACAATCTCCGACACGGCACCCTAATCATCCAGTGCACTGTGCTCTGTGCCAGATGACGGGAGGACAACAACTGTTACGTCCCCTCCATTCATGTTAATGGGAGGAGGTGTGGCGGCTATGCACTAGCTGTCATGCCCCCTCCCATAGACATGTATGGAGGGGGCGTTGAGTGACATCACGAACACAGAAGTTCTAAGTCTCCGTGTTCTAAGCGCAATGGTCACCGGCCCGGAGATCACAGGGGGTCCCAGCGACTGGACCCCCCGTGATCCGACATCATATCCTTTAGATAGGGGATAAGATGTTTAGAAGCAGAGTACCCCTTTAAAGTACAGCTTTTAGGAACATATTAAGGAATTTCTAAAAGTAGATATTCACCTTCTAACTCCATTGTGTTTTTAGGTCCAACATTGCTTGCTGATTCATTTCGCAATGCCCAATGAAATTTCCTAGAGCTAAGTTTTTTTTAATACAGGTTTGCAAATTTCCTTCTTAGACCTAAAAGAGGGATTTACTAAGACTGGTGTTTGTGTGTTTAGTAAAATTGATAGGATTCGGCCAATTCACTAAGAGACACCTCTTAAAGGGGTACTCCCATGGAAAACTTTTTTTTTTAAAATCAACTGATGCCAGAAAGTTAAACAGATTTGTTAATCACTTCTATTAAATAATCTTAATCCTTCCAGTACTTTTTAGGGGCTGTATACTAAAGAGAAATCCAAAAAAGAAATGCATTTCCTCTGATGTCATGGCCACAGTTCTCTCTGCTGACCTCTGCAGTCAATTTTAGGAACTGTCCAGAGCAGGAGAAAATCCCCATAGCAAACATATGCTGCTCTGGACAGTTCCTAAAATGGACAGCAGAGGTCAGCAGAGAGCACTGTGGTCATGACATCAGAGGAAATGCATTTCTATTTTGGATTTCTCCTTAGTATACAGCCCCTAAAAAGTTCTGGAAGGATTAAGATTTTTTAATTGAAGTGATTTACAAATCTGTTTAACTTTCTGGCACCAGTTGATTTAAAAAAAAAAAAGTTTTCCACGGAAGTACCCCTTTAACAAGTCAAGTGCCGTAATGACTGCCCTGCAGGCTGCACTTTAAGATCTACACCAAGATCCAAATTGGTGCAGACTTGAGCTACAATACATGCCAGATCGCTGGTATATATTGTATTAAATTAGGTGTAATGTTAGGCCCCACCTAAGCTTCATAAAGTATACCTGCACGTTCAGGTGACTTCTCAGGAAAAAACTGTGCGTGCACATGATAAAACTGGCCACCATAAAACTTGTATCTTGCATTTTCACCAGTTTTCCCCTCTGCACAAACCGTCAGTAATAATGTCTCCTGCTATCATATAACTTATATATGGCTTTGTTTTTTTAACCAGTTTTCCCCTCTGCATAAGCTTCCATGTGTGTTCATGAGGAGTGGCACTTTTTCTGGCCATCATATACCCTATATATGGCATTTCCCCCAGTTTATTCCCCAGTGCATATCTAAAGGGAAACTGAGAGAGGGATCAACACCACAAACCTGAATATACAGGTGGTAAGTGTGGGGGATCCAGAGTAAAACTATGTATTCCGTACCTCAATCCATTCAGCTGTTCCTGGGATATAGCACAATCTTGCAATATGCAAATGAACTGCACTGGAAGACAGGTTTAAAGACTATTTGCACCTCTAACGTGCACACTAACCACCTGTTTATTTAAGTTAGTAGGGGAGATTCATCTATCAGTTTCCCTTTAATCCATATTTTCATTATTTAATTGCTGCTGTAATGTTTCCATACACTGCACACACACAGAGGAGAGGATCCTGCTTCCCTATATCTCTATAGCACACATCAGAAGCCGCAGCACCAGAAGCATTGAGGACATTATAGAGCAGTACTGAGTGATGTAAGCTGTGAATTCAGCATCAAGGTGAGATACAAGACTTGTATTATACTTGTGTCTTCCTCTAGCCACTACTTCTTCCTCTCCTTTCTCTGAAGAGTTATATGGGCAGCATGAAGGCAATGGACATCTGACTGCTATAAAGATTTAATAAGAAATAAATCAGAAGAAAGCGCTAGACCTCTTTAAAAACAAAATAGACATTCCCTATATATAACTATTCACCACTGTGTTATTATTGGAAACCCTTCTTTAGACACAGAAGGTTTCCAATAATAACATGTAGTTGGCAGTAAACCCTTAAAAATGGCTCCTGAAAGGAATCAAATTGTAGTCACAGGAGGTAAGATAGGGAACAGACGTATAAGGAGGAATATATGGACCTTTAGGAGGGCTATGGGGGAAAACGGTGCAAACTGAAAGACTGGGCATAAGTGCAATTCAAGTGATTGTAGGAACCTAGAACTTTTTTCATGGAAAAGGAGGTTGATGGCTGCAATAAGTATCTACAGTATTTAGGATAGCGTAGAAATAGGTATTTGCTAGATTAGGCACAGGACATGTCAGAGAAGAAGGGAAATTATTTTAGTTGTCGCGGCTTGATGTCCTCCTCGCATTATTACTTACAGGTTGGTCTCCATTATTACTTTAGTGCCCACCACTAAAAAAAACATGGCTGACTATGGGCTTTAGATGAGAAACCATCATCTTTTGGCACATACAGGTAGATTCAAGTTGGCCAACATTGTCTATGATCAGAAAAACATGTCTGTTTTCTTCTAGGAACAGCTCCACATGTTTAAATCCTGGACCACCCCTTTAAGTCTCGGATGAATTTCAAATGTTTGTCTGCTTTTAAATCAGAACATTTAGGGCCTCTTCTAACAACATCAAGTGCCCTTCCCCTAATGTCTGTAAGGGGACAGACTTTTCCTTACTGATGTTAATGGGTAAATATGTTCCTATGCTTTGGTTATGCTAAGAAGACTTTGTACATATTTCACCTGTTCTACCTCATTGGTCTGAGTTTAAAATGATGTTGCTAAGGACATCTGTATTGATCACCCGGTTTGATGTCCTCCTCTCATTATTACTTACAGGTTGGTCTCCATTATTACTTTAGTGCCCACCACTAAAAAAACATGGCTGTTTTCTTTCACACACAGCACTTTTTTTTTTCACACACACCACATTTTTCAAATCCTTGACAACTTCTTTAACCCCTTAACCACGCAGGACGTAAATGTATGTCCTGGTGAGGTGGTACTTAAAGCACCAGGACGTACATTTACGTCCTAAGCATAACCGCGAGCATCGGAGCGATGCCCGGATCATGCGCGGCAGGTCCTGGCTGCTGATCGCAGCCAGGGACCCGCCCGTAATGGTGGACATCCGCGATCCCGCGGATGTCTGCCATTAACCCCTCAGATGCTGTGACCAATGCAGATCACGGCATCTGCAGCATCACGGTCATTAAAATGGATGATCGGATCGCCCGCAGCGCTGCCGCGGCGATCCGATCATCCAGCATGGCAGACAGAGGTCTGCCTTCCCGCAGACCAGAGCAGAAGATGACCGATAACACTGATCAGTGCTATGTCCTATACATAGCACTTAACAGTATTAGCAATCGAATGATTGCTATAAATAGTCCCCTATGGGGACTATTAAAGTGTAAAAAATAAAAGTAAAAAAATTAAAATGTAAATTGTCGAATTTTCCCTATTTCACCCCCAAAAAGTGTCAAAAAATATTTTATATACCGTATATACTCGAGTATAAGCCAACCCGAGTATAAGCCGAGGCCCCTAATTTCACCCCAAAATCCCAGGAAAAGTTATTGACTCGAGTATAAGCCTAGGGTGGGAAATACATCATCCCCCCCCCTGTCATCATCCAGACCCTCATCATCATCACCTGTCATCATCCCCTTGCCATCATCCCACACCCCCCTCATCATCCCCTTGTCATCATCCCCACCCCCCTTCATCATCCCCTTGTCATCATCCCACACACCCCCCTTCATCATCCCCTTGTCATCATCCCCACCCCCCTTCATCATCCCCTTGTCATCATCCCACACCCCCCCTTCATCATCCCCTTGTCATCATCCCACACCCCCCCTTCATCATCCCCTTGTCATCATCCCCACCCCCCTTCATCATCCCCTTGTCATCATCCCCATCCCCCTTCATCATCCTCTTGTCATCATCCCACACCCCCCCTTCATCATCCCCTTGTCATCATCCCCACCCCCTTCATCATCCCCTTGTCATCATCCCACACCCCCCCTTCATCATCCTCTTGTCATCATCCGCCCTCAGTGGTCTTCAACCTGTGGACCTCCAGAGGTTTCAAAACTACAACTCTCAGCAAGCCCGGGCAGCCATCGGCTGTCCGGGCTTACTGGGAGTTGTAGTTTTGAAACCTCTGGAGGTCCGCAGGTTGAAGACCACTGCGGCCTTCGACATCATCCAGCCCCCTCTCACCCCCTTTAGTTCTGTACAGTACTCGCCTCCGCTCGGCGCTGGTCCGGTGCTGCAGGACTGTCCGGTGAGGAGGTCGTCCGGTGGGATAGTGGTTCCGGGCTGCTATCTTCACCGGGGGCGCCTCTTCTCCGCGCTTCGGGCCCAGAATAGAGGCGTTGCCTTGACAATGACGCAGAAGTACGTTGGTAATGAACGTACCTCTGCGTCATCGTCAAGGCAATATGACTATTCTGGGGCCGGGCCCGAAGCGCTTAGAAGAGGCCTCCCCGGTGAAGATAGCAGCCCGGAACCACTATCCCACCGGACGACCTCCTCACCGGAAAGTCCTGCAGCACCGGACCAGCGCCGAGCGGAGGCGAGTACTGTACAGAACTAAAGGGGGTGAGAGGGGGCTGGATGATGTCGAAGGCCGCAGTGGTCTTCAACCTGCGGACCTCCAGAGGTTTTGCCGATGGCTGCCCGGGCTTGCTGGGAGTTGTAGTTTTGAAACCTCTGGAGGTCCGCAGGTTGAAGACCACTGCGGGTGGAGAGTTCACTCGAGTATAAGCCGAGGGGGGTGTTTTCAGCACGAAAAATCGTGCTGATAAACTCGGCTTATACTCGAGTATATACGGTACATATTTGGTATCGCTGCGTGCGTAAATATGTGAGCTATTAAAATAAGATGTTAATGATACCGTACGGTGAACGGCGTGAATGTAAAAAAATAATCCAAAATAGCTGCTTTTTTATAACATTTTATTCCAAAAAAAAGTATAAAAAAATGGATTAAAAGTTTTATAAAAGCAAATATGGTATCAATAAAAAGTACAGATCACGGCGCAAAAAATGGGCCCTCATACTGCCGCTTATACAGAAAAATTAAATAGTTATAGGTCTTCAAAATAGGGGGATTTTAAACGTACTAATTTGGTTAAAAAGTTTGCGTTTTTTTTAAGCGCAACAGTAATAGAAAAGTATGTTCTCATGGGTATCATTTTAATCATATTGACCCAAAGAATAAAGAACACATGTCATTTTTACTGTAAATTGTATGGCGTGAAACCTTCCAAAGTTAGCAAAATTGCGGTTTTCTTTTTTATTTCACCACACAAATAGTATTTATAAAAGAGTTATGATTTTTTGAAGGGGAGGAGGAAAAAACGAAAACTTAAAAATAAAATTGTCTGCGTCCTTAAGGCCCAAATGGGCTGCGTCCTTAAGGGGTTAAAGGGGTACTCCATCCTTAGACATCTTATCCCCTATCCAAAGGATAGGGGATAAGATGTCTGATCGTGGGGGTCCTGTTGCTGGGGACCCCCACGATCTCCCTGCTGCACCCGGCGTTCGTTTAGAGTGTCAGGTGTAACGCCAGAGGCTTGTGACGTAACGGCCATGCCCCCTCAATGCAAGTCTATGGGAGGGGGCATGATGATTGTCACGCCCCCCCCCCCCCCCATAGACTTACATTGAGGGGGCGTATCTGTGACATCACGAGCGGGGAGTGAGCGTGACATCACAAGCCTCCGTCCCGCATCGCCAGTCATCCGGCATGGAGCGAAGACCGGATGTCTTGTATGCCGCAGCAGGGAGATCGAAAGTGTCCCCAGCGGCGGGACCCCCGCAATCAGACATCTTAAGATCATCAGATGTTAGGGTTTAGAATGATTGTCTTTTCTTAAAGCAGGACATTGGAGGACTCTCACACTATATAATGCCTTCTGCCCGTATGTGGCCTGCTCTCATTGTTTTTATCCACAGGAAAGAGAGTAAGTGTCTGACCATGGGGGGTCCCTCTGGACAACCGACCTCTGGGATCCCCCGCAATCTCCAGAACGGGACCCCAGCTTTCTGTGCACACTCTCCATTCATTTCTATGGGAGTGTCTAAGTGCTGCACTCAGTTATCTTTCGTGCTCCCATATAGGGATAGTGGATAACTTGTTTTTCACGGGACGACCGTTTTAATATACATTTTTCTAAGACTATACACTGGTTACTGTAATATGTTCATTTTCTCTTCAGCAAGAGCCCCTCGCTCGTGCCCACCAATAGGCACTGGCCTACTGTGTCAATAGAAAATAACCGTGGCTACGGTGAACGTATCAAATTCCTTTCATTATTTTAACTTTTTATTTTTGTTTTTGTACTATGGAGTGACCAGCATTCTCTTGACACCTTTCCTCTTTAGTCTTACCAACACCATGGGGGAAGATTTATCAAAAGCTGTCCAGAGGAAAAGTTCTCCAGTTGCCCATAGCAACCAATCAGATCACTACTTTCATTTTTCACAGGCCTCTTTGAAAATGAAAGAAGCGAGCTGATTGGTTGCTATGGGCAACTGCCCCACCCTTCCTGTGCACAGGTTTTGATAAACCTCCAGAAATATTGACTTCCCATCTATTCTCATAGCAATACCCGTTTTATTAGCACCGTGTTTACTGACAGTCCCCAAACCAGCAAAGTTAATTTTTGTTTTGTTTCAGCAATTTGTCGTCCCGCCTCTCTTTATAACGGAGATTACCTTTCATTCTGTCATAATCCTGCGCTTGTCAGTGTACGTGTCATAGTGCAGTGTTTCATACATATTTACAGCCTGTTTTATAGATGCAGTAAAATATATAAAGTGGCGGCAGACCTGGTACTCAGAGAAGAAGCAACTGAGCAGAATACTAATGTACAAGTTGGTGAACAGGAGAGGTAATAAAAAATGGGAGCACAAAGCTTCGGTATATCAAGCAAAAATATTCACGACTTCCCAATGAACATCAGGGGAAAGTTCCTCTTTCTACGGGTTGATAACTTTCTCTATGTTCCTGGCTTGTCACCACCAATATATTCAGATGCTGCACCCTCTATAGCAGTGGTCTTCAACCTGCGGACCTAAATATGTTGCAAAACTACAACTCCCAGCATGCCCGGACAGCCAACGGCTGTCCGGGCATGCTGGGAGTTGTAGTTTTGCAACATCTGCATTGTAGTTTTGCAACGTCCGCAGATTGAAGACCACTGCTCTATAGTATGTTTAATGTATTGTAGGAATTAAAGGAGTTATCCAGGGAAAAATATTTTTTTATATATATATCAATAGTGTTGAGCGGCATCGGCCATATTCGAATTTGCGATATTTCGCGAATATATGGACGAATATTCGTCATATATTCGCTAAATTCGCATATTCGTAATATTCGCGTTATCTTTTCACATATATGCAAATTCGCATATGCAAAAATTAGCCTAAACGAAAAATCCACGTATGCGAAAATTTGCATAAGCGGAAATTTGCAAATGAGAAAATTAGCATGTGCTAATTTTCACATATGCGCAAATTCGTACGCCAGTCTCACACAGTAGTATTAGAGCCTTCTTTACACCACACAAGCTGGAAGCAGGGATGTGTACTGTGAAAAGAAAAAGAAAAAAATGAATATTCGTAATTGCGAATATATAGTGCTATATAATTAGTGTATATTCGCGAATAAAATTCGCATTGCGAATATTCGCGAGCAACAGTATATATCAACTGGCTCCAGAAAGTTAAACAGATTTGTAAATTACTTCTATTAAAAAATCTTAATCCTTTCAGTACTTATGAGCTTCTGAAGTTAAGGTTGTTCTTTTCTGTCTAAGTGCTCTCTGATGACACCTGTCTCGGGAACCGCCCAGTTTAGAGGAGGTTTGCTGTGGGGATTTGCTTCTAAACTGGGCGGTTCCCGAGACACGTGTCATCAGAGAGAACAACCTTAACTTCAGAAGCTCATAAGTACTGAAAGGATTAAGATTTTTTAATAGAAGTAATTTACAAATATGTTTAACTTTCTGGAGCCAGTTGATATATAAAAAAAAAGTTTTTTCCTGGATAACCCCTTTAAAGGGCCGGGAGAAAGACCTAAATCAGACTGACATAACAGCATGGGCACCAGACTCCCCCTAAGCCTTCTTTAGATCTTCTTCAGAATAGCGCAGGTATTGCCTACTCTAACCATAATCTGGTAGGAGTCATTTTTTAGGACCCTGCACTTTTACCTCATATAAAACTAATTTTATCAGTAAAATAGTAAATTCACAATAATCCTTATGTTTACTACGTTCCTTACACTTGCCATAAATTCAGCTAGCTATCTCTCCCGATCCCCACATATACGGTATATGAAAGTCGCCTTGGCCTAACCAAACATGCTCAACATTTCTCTACTTCCCAAATCTGCTGTTGTCTGAAGACCACCATACATATAAGGCTGGGTTCACATACGGTAGCGCATACGGCAGGGGGGAGTTAAAACCTTGCGCTCCCGTATGCTTTCCTATGCGCTCCCGTATGTAATTCCTTTCAATGAGCCGGCCGGAGTGAAACGTCCGGTCGGCTCATTTTTGCGCTGTATGCGCTTTTCCCCCAGACCTAAAACAGTGGTCGACCACGGTTTTAGGTCCGGTTGTAAAAGCACATACGGCGCAAAAATGAGCTGACCGGACGTTTCTCTCCGGCCGGCTCATTGAAAGGAATTACATACGGGAGCGCATACGAAAGCATACGGGAGCGCGAGGTTTTAGCTCCCCCCTGCCGTATGTGCTCCCGTATGGGAGAAAATGTGATGTGCACCAGCCCTTAGATAGTTGGCCTATCCTACTAAAATTGGCAAAATAGGCTGACCTTTGAAAATTTTCAAAAACAAGTAGAATGACAAAATAAAAGACCAAAAGGATACAAAGAATAATACCAGCTTGGTTAATTAGCATGTATGGTAAACGCTCACCAGCCATATTGAATAGAGAGGACAGTCCATTTCAAACTTGTACACGTTGGCAAGGGTATAACAAAAATGGAGTAAGTGGCTTCACTCCCCCCTCTCCCGTCCTCCCCTCTGTGTCCCTCCCTCTATGTTCTGTGTCTGTCTGCTCTTTATGTTTTATGTTGTTCACACTGTTCATCGGATTTAAAGGGGTACTCTGGTAAAAAAAAAAAAAAAAAAACATTTTTTTAAAATCAGCTGGTGCCAGAAAGTTAAACAGATTTGTAAATTACTTCTATTTAAAAATCTTAACCCTTCCAGTACTTATCAGCTGCTGTATGCTCGACAGGAAGTTATCATTTTTTTATTTATTTTTTTCAGTCTGACCACAGTGCTCTCTGCTGACACCTCGGTCCATGTCAGGAACTGTCCAGAGCAGGAGAGGATTGCTATGGGGATTTGCTCCTTCTCTTGACAGTTCCTGACACAGACAGACCTGTCAGCAGAGAGCACTGTGGTCAGACAGAAAATAAATAATAATAAAAAGAACTTCCTGTGGAGCATACAGCAGCTGTTAAGTATTGGAAGGTGTATTATTTTTAAATAGAAGTAATTTACAATTCTGTATAACTTTCTGGCACCAGTTGATTTAAAAAAAAAATAGTTTTCCACAGAAGTACCCCTTTAAGCTGCCTTGCCAGGTATATTGTGATTGGCTCCTGTTATTTGCTGGGAATTCTACCCTCCTGTTGAGTTTTCTATGGTTATGGTTTTCTGTATCACTGATAATGCCTGTAGTACAGTTGTGATTTAGTCGTTCCCATGACTTTGCTTTACTCCTGGCTCGAACATGTACTGTTCTGCATATTTGCTGTGTAACCTTTGCTTGTGTGATTCCTTTCGCCTTTCATTGTTTTGTGTTTTTTTATAATTGTATGAAAATTATTTAATTAAATACACAGTTTAAAAAAATTGGGTAACAAGAGTCCCCTTGGTGATGCCCAGTATACATGGGTAACAAAGGCAATAAAGGCAGTCAAGGTATATTAACCCCTTAAGGACACATGACGTACTGGAACGTCATGTGTCCACTCCCGATCTATAACGCGGGGCCACGGCGTGGCCCCGCGTCATAGCGGTTCGGGCCCGGCCTCTAACAACGGCCGGGACCCGTGGCTAATAGCGCGCGGCATTGATCGCTGTGCCGCGCGCTATTAACCCTTTAGACGCGGCGTTCAAAGTTGAACGCCGCGTCTAAAGTGAAACCGAAAGCATGCCGGCTAGCTCAGTGGGCTGTTCGGGATAGCCGCGGTGAAATCGCGGCATCCCGAACAGCTGACAGGACAGCAGGAGGGCCCCTACCTGCCTCCTCGCTGTCCGATCGCCGAATGACTGCTCAGTGCCTGAGATCCAGGCATGAGCAGTCATGCGGCAGAATCATCGATCACTGGTTTCTTATGAGAAACCAGTGATCAATGTGAAAGATCAGTGTGTGCAGTGTTATAGGTCCCTATGGGACCTATAACACTGCAAAAAAAAAGTGCAAAAAAAAAGTGAATAAACATCATTTAACCCCTTCCCTATTAAAAGTTTGAATCACCCCCCTTTTCCCATAAAAGAAAAAACACAGTGTAAATAAAAATAAAAATAAACATAAATGGTATCGCCGCGTGCGGAAATGTCCGAATTATAAAAATATATCGTTAATTAAACCGCACGGTCAATGGCGTGCGCGCAAAAAAATTCCAAAGTCCAAAATAGTGCATTTTTGGTCACTTTCTATATCATGAAAAAATGAATAAAAAGCGATCAATAAGTCCTATCAATGCAAAAATGATAACGTTAAAAACTTCAGATCACGGCGCAAAAAATGAGCCCTCATACCGCCCCATACACGGAAAAATAAAAAAGTTATAGGGGTCAGAAGATGACAATTTTAAACGTATAAATTTTTCTGCATGAAGTTATGATTTTTTCCAGAAGTGCGACAAATTCAAACCTGTATAAGTAGGGTATCATTTTAATCGTATGGACCTACAGAATAAAGATAAGGTGTCATTTTTACCGAAAAATGTACTACGTAGAAACGGAAGCCCCCAAAAGTTACAAAATGGCGTTTTTTTTTTCAATTTTGTCTCACAATGATTTTTTTTCCCGTTTCACCGTAGATTTTTGGGCACAATGACTGACGTCATTACAAAGTAGAATTGGTGGTGCAAAAAATAAGCCATCATATGGATTTTTAGGTGCAAAATTGAAAGAGTTATGATTTTTTAAAGGCAAGGAGCAAAAAACGAAAATGCAAAAACGGAAAAACCCCCGGTCCTTAAGGGGTTAAGACCTAAAGCTACCAGGATTACATGGAACACAAACAGAAGACACAGACACAAGGGGAGACCGACAAACACAGAAAATGGAGAGGGGGAGGGGAAAAAGGACTCAGACATATATTCAGAAACAGAGTAAAAGAAGAGTAGTCACCTAAATAAGTTATGTAAGTTGTTTATGAAGTTGCATCAAATGGCTGTTAAAAGGCCAGACAACTTTTCATGAGCCATAATCCAATTCAATTTGGATTTGACCAAATTCTAAGGAAAAGATTGAGTTTCTCAACCCGTAGCGATGACAATCTTGGCAGGTGGAAAGATTAAATAAATAAGGTGGTTTACGCCGATCCAGAAGTTTTGCACATAGAGACAATCCCACCATATGTGGATATGCACATATCTATGCAAAAGCATAGAGAAGAGGCGTACGGAAACTCCTCGATTCTCTGATGGGGACCAGGTACCATCTTAGCAAGACCTTCCAGCATTTTTGCAAGGCTACTTTAACTTTGGAAGTAACAAAAGCTACCTGTGCCCATTTGGTTTTGCTGATTTTAATGTGTATGGCCACCTTCAGACTAAAGAGAGAGATGCTTGAAGACAATGGCTGAATCGAGATGAGTGAATCTAAACCTTTTGGGATTAGTTTCAGGAAAATCCTAAAGATGTCAGTGACATCCTAGCTGATAGCCTAGGCTGTATGTATGGTTAAAGGGTACCTCTCATCAAAAAAACTTTTCATATATTATAGATTAATGTATGCAGAATAACTTTACAATTGTATGTTATTAAAAAATATGCTTCTTTCTATTTAATTTTCCACTTTGAAGAAATGACCACTAGGGGTCTCCCTACCAGTCCTGGCAGCAAGCATTTCAGACTCATGCTGGAGTCCTAAACACTACGAGCTGCCAGTCTGCTTTGTTCACAAAGGAGAACACTCAGAGCTGCCAGCCTGCTTTGTTCACAGCCTGTTTGGCTGTGAACAAAGCAGGCTGGCAGCTCTGAGTGTTTAGGACTCCAGCATGAGTCCGAAATGCTTGCTGACAGGACTGATCGGGAAAAATACAATAGAAAGAAGCATATTTTTCATTAACATGCTATTGGAAAGTTATTCAACATTCATTAATCTAAAATATATCAAAAGTTTATTTGATGAGAGGTACCCTTTAATACAGTATGTACAGGAGCAGGAACTCCTATGAAAGACAGGAGTCCCTGCTCCTGTATACTGAGCAGCTGGAGGTAAGCGATGATGCTGTTATAATTGCTGCTTACATTCGCAAAATTTGCTGGGCTGGGCACTCTGCACCTTGCCTATCAAATGTGTAAGGCCACTTAGTGAACATGTACAGGAACAGGGACTCCTGTCTTTGTCTGGTATCCTTGTTCCTGCACTGGCTTTTTAAAATCCAGATCGGAATCTAAATTGGATTTTAATCCGAATATCGATTAAAGAGAACTGGAATCAATTGGCTAGATCAGTGTTTTCCAACCAGCATACCTCCAGCTGTGGCAAAACTACAACTCCCAGCATGCCCGAACAGCCAAAGGCTGGAGGCAAACAAGCTGGGAAACCCTGAGCTAGATGGAGAATTGCAGTAAACAAGATTCAGGATGACCTCCGACTGGCATAGGATTTACCTCTCAGTAACCTATTGGTACTGGCATAGCGCTCACCTATCAGGCCCATGGGGAAGTCTTGTAGAAAAGCTTTAAAGCTGAACAATATTTTACTGTCTTTTCATTTATTACACTTTATCAGTATAATAAGAGGAGATTTTGACATGCACAGGCCGCACCTCATAAATGTGCTCTTTAAAGTTTTTAATCCGCATTTTTACATACCAATCATTGTTAGCTGATAGGTTCAATGCAAAACATGTGCGATTTATGACTGTTTTGAAAACCGCAGAACAAAGTTCTGTTCTCATTATCTATATCTCTACATGTTTAGGGGATTATATCAGATTATTTTATGTTACTGAATAGACATGTGGGATTCTTATGTGATTTTTCTTCTTTTTTGGGAGAATGGTATTATATTGTCATGCCACCCGATGGTGAAGAAATATCTGTTATCTGACTAGTATAACACCCATTTTTTATGGCTCCTTGCTATGGGCCCATAGACACTAAAGGGGGAATTATTTCATAGGCCAGTCTTAAAGGGGTATTCCACTGGAAAAAAAAATGTTTGAATGAACTGGTGCCAGAAAGTTAAAAAGATTTGAAAATGTCTTCTATTTAAAAATCTTAACCCTTCCAGTACTTATCAGCTGCTGTATGTTCCAGAGGAAGTCCTTTTCTTTTTTAATTTCCTTTCTGTCTGACCACAGTGCTCTCTGCTGATGCCTCTGTCTATTTTAGGAACTGTCCAGAGCAGGAGCAAATCCCCATAGCAAACCTCTCCTGCTCCAGACAGTTCCTAAAATGGACAGAGGTGTCAGCAGAGAGCACTGAGGTCAGACAGAAAGGAAATTCAAAAAGAAAATAACTTCCTGTGGAGCATATAGCAGCTGATAAGTACTTGAAGGATTAAGATTTTTAAATAGAAGTAATTTAAAAATCTGTTTAACTTTCTGGCACCAGTTGATAAAAAAAAAATTCCAGGAGAGTACCCCTTAAAGGAGATGTCCGGTGCGGACTTTTTCTATTCCATCCTCCCCGGGCTGCAAAAGTATAGAAAACAAACTTTCACTTACCTTCCTACATTCCCCTGGAGCTCCGCAACAGCTGATCGGTCGGCCCGGCTGTCTACTACCTACATCCCTTAGCCCGGTACATCACACGGCGCGCCAGCCTATCACCGGCCGAGGCGGGACATCGCTGCGGCCGATGATAGGCTGAAGTGCCATGTGACGTACCGGGCTAAGGGAAGTAGGTAGTAGACAGCCCGGCCGACCGATCAGCTGTTGCAGAGCTCCGGGGGAACGTAGGAAGGTAAGTGAAAGTTTGTTTTCACCGGACATATTCTTTAAAGGAAAGGGGACTGGAGTAAGATATGCATTGTAATAGATTTCCACCATCATTTATGCTTTTTTCTGGCATAATTGATAGTGAATTTGTTAGGCAGTGGGAAGTCACGCCTGTCCCACTAAGCGGTGCCCCCTTTAAAAAAATTGACAGAGACTTTACAAATTTTGATGCAGAAATTTGCAGCTTTCGTTCACCAGTTGTTTCTTAAAGGCATTCCGGCCCATAAAAACTTGTCCCCTATCCATAGGAGATAGGTGTCTTATCATTGGGCGACCTCTTGGACCCCCAGTGATCTCCAGCATGGGGCCCAGACTCTCCCTGTTGCATGGAGTAGTGGGTCAACACGCCCTCTGTGCATACCCGAGCACTAAAATTGAGAAAACTTTTTAAAAGTTTGATTTGCCAAACTTTTCAAAATTGTTGGTTTGATTCGGTTCGACATGAACCAGCACTTAAATAAGCCCCAAACACGTTTCTAACACTGCCTAATAGCTCTGAAGCCTTCTCTAACACTTCTAAGAATGTATTTAAGACGTTTTTAAAGTGTTTTTAAGGCTAAGTTATGGCGACATGTGGTAACCAACAGCTTCTTTAATATGCAGGCGGATTTTTCAGGATTATTCACACTAAAATAAAGCAGCATCAAGTATCCCTGGTTGTCGATAGATGCCTGCTACAATTCTGTGTCAAATGCACGTCCTTTTCATTTCACTGCTATGGCTCAATTAGTAAGATGTAATAGGTGTTTGATGAACCCAATAATATTCACTAGCTATGAGCGAATAGAATCTGACAAATCCAAATTCGTTACGAATTTCAGGAAAAATTTGATTCACAACTAATGTGAATATCGGCACGATTCGATTGCGCAAATTAAACTCCATTTAGTGCGGTCCAGGCTCCAGGGCATCTAATATGGCGGATCCACATGTGAGGACATGGGGCAAGGAATCCTGGGAAGGCGGGAACAAGAGTAGGCGGGATGACCCTGAATCACATGCAGCATGCAGCCTATCAGCAGCCAGTCACCCCTGGGACGTCACAGCCGTATATAATCGGCAGCCATAATGCGGGCAGTCACTTCAGTCTTTCATTGCAGAGAGATAGACAGGGACAGACAGTGCTGTGTGTTGGCCAGAAAAGCTTTCTTCCAGCAGCGATTTACGTCCTAGTCACAGAGAGGGACAGAGAGCAATGTGTGTTGCACAGAAAAGCATTCCTACTGCAGCGATTCACCTCCCAGTCACTACAGTGTTCTATTACAGAGAGGGACATAGAGCAATGTGTGTTGCACAGAAAAGAATTCTTACTACAGCGATTCACCTCCCAGTCACTACAGCGTTCTATTACAGAGAGGGACAGAGAGCAATGTGTGTTGCACAGAACAGCAGCGATTCGGCTCAAGCACAGATCCTGCCTAAAAGCAATGATAGGGAAGGGAGTGAGATTGAGAGAGAGAGTGCAATTTTGGGTGTAGTACACACTGACTGTGTGCTGCAGCACTGGTGTGTATTGCTGGTGTTGTACACAAATACTTTTTAAAGCTTACTGGAGCGCATTGTCTCCCCCCCTCATAAGTGCATACCACATACGTACATCTAAGTGGTATAGTATTTTGTTCCTGTAAAAGTCTCAAGGGCCTAGATACTGTGAAAGCCCAGGCAAAAGTACTCACCGGCTGGTGTACAAAAATACTTTTTTAAGCGTACTGGAGTGCATTGTACTCCCCTCATAAGTGCATACCACATACGTACATCTAAGTGGTGTATTATTTTGTTCCTGTTAAAGTCTCAAGGGCCTAGAAACTGTGAAAGGCCAGGCAAAAGTACTCACCGGCTGGTGTCGTGCACAAATACTTTTTTAAGCGTAGTAGAGCGTATTGTACTCCCCTCATATAAGCACTAAGTATGTCAGGCAGAGAAGTGCCAGGATGTGCACAGAGGAATGGCAGAGGCCTAAATTCTTCAGGCAGAGGTCGCAGCAGACTAGGGGCAAGTGGCAGCAGGAGTCGCAGTGAGAGGCCTGAGCTCCCGGTATCAGCTAGCGGTCGTGTCTCGACCTGCAACCCATCTGCCATTGTAACCCCAAGGAGAACTCGTCTGTCCACGAAAATGTGGAGAGACTGACCTTTGTGAAGATGAATCAGGCATGGATCAGCCAGGATTTCCACCCATCAATGCCTGATGCATCAGACTAGATTGACCATGGTGCCACACCAACACTTCACAAAT
The DNA here is from genome assembly GCF_029499605.1 of Hyla sarda. Lineage (NCBI taxonomy): Eukaryota > Metazoa > Chordata > Amphibia > Anura > Hylidae > Hyla > Hyla sarda. Next base: position 45,642,656 of record NC_079193.1, read on the forward strand.
ATGGATAGTGTTAAACATATATAAGGTGATGTTCCCCAGTTACAGAAATTCCTTGCCATCAGACCACAGGTAAGTATTGAGGATATGCATTAGCTAAAACGTAACTTTTCTTAGGATAAATTATATGTACTCAAATTTTTTTTAAATCAAACAAAAGGAAAAGTGTGCAAAAAACACCATGGGCCTCTTACAGTATTGATGTGATGCAAAGACCTCTAAAAGGTGAAAGGGAACAACGTATAGTCCATTGTAACCACATCTTACAGGGGAAGTTTTTACCCCCACCGGTTACAATGGACCATACGTTGTTCCCTTTCACCTTTTCTAGGAAAGTGTTAGTCGTCTTAAAAAGGGCAGCCTCACACAGGAACCAATCCCTATTTCTACCTAAAAACCCTGTGAAATGGCAGTGTTTGTAGGTGGAAATAGGGAGAGGTTCTTGTGTGGGGCTGCCCTTTTTAGGGCAAGTAACACTTGCCAATGTGGTTGTCACGTACCGGCAGGACTGGTAGTGGATCCTCTGGACCTAAGAGGCGATGACGCGGGTTGTACCAGAGGACCGGTTCGAAGTGGTTACTGGTTTTCACCAGAGCCCGCCGCAAGGCGGTATGGTCTTGCTGCGGCGGTAACCACCAGGTCGTATCCTCCAGTAGCAACTCAACCTCTCAGGCAGCTGATATGGCTTGGTACAGAGGGAGCAGGCAGGAGCGTAGTCGGACGTAGCAGAGGTCAGGGCAGGCGGCAAGGGTTCACAGGCGAGTAGGCGGTAGCAACGGGTTCGGCAAACAGGCAAGGCAATATACACTAAAGGAACGCTTTCTCAGAGGCACTAGGGCACAAAGATCCGGCAAGGGCAGGAAGGGTCAGAAGGCTTTTATTAGGGAAGGCAGGGAGAGTGAGGGACCAGCGCACCAATTACCGGTGCGCTGGCCCTTTAAATTTACTGAAGGCGGCGCGCGCACGCCCTAGAGAGCGGGGCCGCGTGCCAGGCAGGGAAGGACAGCGCAGGAAGCGGGGAGCCAGGTGAGTGGAGCTGGGATGCGGCGCGTGAACGGGGGCCAGCCGTCAAGGCAGCCACGTCCCAGACACAAGGGAACCCGGGCTCCCGGTAAGTGTGACTGAGACGCCGGGATCCCGGGGCAAAGCATCGAGGAGGCGGGCGCTCTGGTCCGGGGACGGGGACCGGAGCGCACGCCTTAACAGTGGTGACCCACGGTGATGGCGGGATCACAGGGTGTAGCGGTCTCGGTGGATGGGGCAACATGGTATTAACCTCAGGGGCAAGGTCTTATTAACCCCTAATGTTTGTGACGCCAGAGTGGTTTTTGGGTACTGGAACCACCCAAACGGTATCTCCGCTATTCCAGTAGCTAGGCCGTGAAAATGAGAGTCCACAACCATGTTATGGTTCAACGGAGGCTTTACTGAGGTCATATAGGTGTTATTATCTTCACAGCTAGGCCAGAATCCCAGAGAGTTGGCCATGAACACAGAAGGACCTCGTAGCTTGCTGGGACCAATCATACTTGTAATAGAAGTGACTTGAGGCTTGACTAGACTGTGGATAGTGACAGCAGACATAGACTTGACTTACTGGAATGACTGTAGATTTGAGGCCTTCCAGGTACTGGACACTAGCACTGAGATCTCTGGTCTCCACTGTTCCTCAGCAAGAGCATAAGAGCATAAGAGAGTGAATTGTAATGGCCGTCCCCTTATATAGAGGGGAGCTGAGCCAAATCCCATTGGTCAAGCTGCGGGTCATGTGTTAAAATGGTGCCCTCTGGGTAACATCATGTGATAACATAACATATGACATCTCACAGGTCCTTTAGACATTTACTGGAGTCCTCGAAAGGTCCTTTATACTAACTAGACATTGATACACTGACTATAATCCTATGACAATAAATGACACTATAGTAACAACAGGGGAGACACTGCAGTAGAGCCCCGAGGTCACTGAGGGACTCAATCTGACAGGGCCTAAGTGTAGTGCAGGACCATGTCCTGTACTGGAACGTTACACCAAGAAGGGAATTAATAATGTGAGAGTAGGTCCTTACAGGGGAAGTGTTTACCCCCACTGGTTACAATGGACCATACGTTGTTCCCTTCCACCTTTTAGAGGTCTTTGTATCACATCAATACTTTTACAAAAGAGACCGTTTTCTTCTGCCTACCTGCCTCAGCTACTATTCTGATCCTGCCACCCGCCTGATGCCACACATCTGATGCCAAGTTCTCCTTTTTTCACCCACCTTTGTCACCGGGTACTGGTATTGCCACCCACCGCACCACTCTGTCACCGGGTCACTTTCAGGACTCCTGATGCTGCTCCCACCACCTTCAGGCTGTCTCATTCTGCCACCATATGTTCTTCTCATGCTGATGCCAGCTCCAAGCTGTCTCATACTGCCACCATATGTTCTCCTTATGCTGCCGCCACCTCTACGCTGTGTCATTCTGCCACTGCATGGTCTCCTCATGCTGCCACAAACTCCAGGCTGTGTCATTCAGCCACTATATGCTGCCGCCAACTCCAGGCTGTGTCATTCAGCCACTATATGGTCTCCTCATGCTGCCGCCACCTTCATGCTGTGTCATTCTGCCACTGCATGGTCTCCTCATGCTGCCGCAAACTCCAGGCTGTGTTATTCAGTCACTATATGCTGCTGCTAACTCCAGGCTGTGTCATTCAGCCACTATATGTTCTCCTCATGCTGCCTCCACCTCCACGCTGTGTCATTCAGCCACTATATGATCTCCTCATACTGATGCCACCTCCAGGCTCTGTCATTGTGCTGCTCTACGACAGTGATTCTAATAGCGATGCCTCTGATCTCAATGTCATACTGAATAACAGTATTATTTCACTTACCCTGCACACACCCTATGGGTGTTACAGCAAGGCAAAATGTTCTACACCTCTATTGAGCCATTTTTAATATGGATTTGCCGCAAATAAATTCGGACCAAACCTAATTTTTTTGAAAAATTCGGCAAATAGGCCGAATCAAATTTTTCAGAAATTCACTCATCTCTAATATTCACAATGATTCACAGGGCAAATCTGTGTCAAATGCACACCCTTTTTACTTTGATGCTGTTTAACAACTAATGAGATATAAGTGATCATTCCCAGACTGTGCGTGTGTGGGGTGATCAAAGGGGAACCTCCTGTCCATTCCGACACAAGCCTAATCGTGTACCACAAAGCCCAGCAAGCCTTTTTGAAGGCTCATCCAAAAGAAAAAACAGAACAAGCACTGAACTGAGCAGACCTCCATGATAGCGATACATATGCAAAGTGCCATAAACACAGAATAGCGCCTTTACTCATATTTACAGGGATTAATCGTCAAAACAGTATAACTTCAGTTTGTAACATAGCAGCGGACTAAACAGCGGACTACTACAATGCATCAGCTTTACGCGCACGTTTATTTTCTTGGTTCTATGAAACCTGCATTCTTTGCTGTGGAACTTTGTATAGTCCCTATAGGATTTGTGCACTCAGGATTCTGGCACCTGGATGAGAACTGTGGCTCCTGTTCTCACACACACTGTCTGTTTTTCTTTTTTTTCCCTTTTCTGTCCTATTTCTATCCCTATATCTCTCCCTCTGTCTGCCTGTCTGTCCCTCTCTCTCACTCTTTTCTCAGACTGTGCATGGAACAGCGTGTGAGCCCTTATGACTGTGTAACCCCCCCCCCCCCTTGCTGTCTCCTAATGGCCTATGAGCTGATTGACACATAAAACCAGCAAATCATATAACCTGGGGTTATTATGTAATATGCTGGTCACCTGCCACAGCCCCCTGGTCCTTCCGCTTCCACTGGGCCCCAAAACGCTTTTTACTATCTGTCTTGGGCTTAGTCTTAACATTTACAGCTTTAGGTATGTCAGTGAAGATATTATAGAAACTATGATAGGATATGGATCTGTATAGGATCCCATTAAAAAAAAGATAGCCATATTCAACTTTGGTCAGGTGCCACATTCAGCTCAAAAATAAAGCATATATATCTACAATTATCTATGTATATATATGCAAATCAAAAAATGTTGCAGTAACTTGTAATACCTTTTTTGTTGGACTAACAGAATTTTGTAGAGAAGCTTTTGGGATTCCTCCCTTTATCAAGTCCAAAGCAAATCTAAGTTCACAAGCAGAAGACACAGGTTACATCTCACAAATATGCAGGGTTACATCTCACAAATATGCAGGAGTTGTCTTAACCCCTGCATATTTGTGAGATGTAACCTGCGTCTTCTGCTTGTGAGCTTAGATTTGCTTTGGACTTGATAAAGGGAGGAATCCTGAAAGCTTCTCTACAAAATTCTGTTAGTCCAATAAAAAAAGTATTACAAGATACTGCAAAATTTTATGATTTGCATCTATATCACTGGACTAATACGGCTACTCAAATTTACTATATATATATATATATATATATATATATATATAGATATATAGATATATAGATATATATATATATATCCTAAATGTAAAGAAGAATTATGATCCAAATTTGCTCTATATGGTGCATATCAGAGGTCCCCAAACCAGTCCTCATGGCTCGCCACCTTTCCAGGATTTAAATTATTTTCTGTTATGTAGATACAGGCAATGACAAGTATCAAATATTCAGTTTAAGAGCATAAAATTAACCTGTAGCTACATTACAAATGGATACTGCTAGACTGGTAATATAGCTATAGCTAGCGAACCACTAACCTCCCCATTGTAAGTAGGAAAATCACAGCCTGAATATTGGCCAAAAACAGTGTAAACAATTTTTATAAATCACTCAGAGTCTGAAAAATGTAAAAGCCACACCCACTTTTATAGGAAAAAGTACAGGCATCTTTTCAATGATCTTTTTATACCTAGGCCTTTAATTATGTAACATGGCTTTTGGACGTGTGCACCTATATCCCTGTGGTCCCTTACCCTAGTCACCTCTTTGCACTGGGTGGGTCAATTCTGAGCCTCTTCTATCTGGAAGCTGGTATACATATCTGCGGCAATGCCTTCACCAAAAGATGCATCCAGGGTATGGGATCCCATTGGGACATCTCTGAATAATTAATAAGACTGAAACAAAGCTAACTTGAAACTAACTTTGAATTGCATAAAGGTAAACAACCATTCATAACAGTAAGTTATAGTATAGCACAGAATCAGGCAACTATGAGTATATAGAATTCAGTTACCCATAAGCACACCTGCGGTCCACCCTAATCTTTGCCTTAGCTGCTGTTGGGTAGCTTCTGTTGGTGCACATTAAAGAGATGGGGCCCTTACAAAGTCCTGCTCCACAGTGCTACTTAGAGTAGGCTGTTCACAAACGGATCTCAAGGTCTTTTTATCTGTATGTGAATTCAGGGTGCGGTACCTTATTGTGGGTCAGGGAAGAAGGGCTTCAGGCTTACCCTTACACAAGGATAAGCTTTTACTTTCTCTCCATTATTCACAGAAGGCTTCCTGTAACCAGATCTGGATCTCTCCAACTTGCCAGTAGCTTTCCCTCAGCTGCAGCACTCTTGGGCCAAATCCTAGTGAGCTGCTTCCTGACTCTACTGGCACTAAAGAAAAATCCAAGATGGCCATGAGCACGTGTGTACAAAACTCCTTCTTCCCCAGCTTTAGTCACTGCTCAGTTCATTTGCTTGTGCAGTCTGCCATTTAGTGGACACTTCATGTAATTTCAAGATACACAGAAATTATCTCAGGGGGGTTACACCTACTGTATAACATGGGGTCCTCTATGCCTAGAAAAAAGGCTTCAGCTTTATCACAGATGATGATTCTTTACTGTAACAGCAGTGAGACTATAGCACTCTCTGCCACTTGAAGTTATGATGATGGATTAATTGAATATATTTAAGAGTGACCTTGAAAACATTTATTATTACAAGATATAAGTATCATATTTCTAAAGCTGGGTCATTGATATAGGGATTTATTCTGTGACTTAAGCAATTTTCTGTTTTAAGTTGACTTTTTTTTTCACCACTGTCAACTATTTCTATGCAACAGCTTGGAGGAGCTCGGTTGAAAAACACTGGTATAGTATATGGTGCAACATTCCGGGAGTTGGAGGATTGGTTGGGAACTCGCCTGTATTTTTAATATTAAAATACCATCAGGGTGACCAAAATACCAGCTGGTTCGGTAAAAACCTGGCCAGGTGGCAACCCTAGTATGTACAGTGACCCCTCGACCTACGATGGCCCCTACATACAATAATTTCAACATACGATGGCCTCTCAGAGGTCATCGCATGTTGAAGGCAGCATCAACATACGATGCTTTTGTATGTCGGGGCCATCGCATAAACGGCTATCCGGCAGCGCAGACTGCTTCAGCTGCCACCGGATAGCCGTTTACGGTGCCCCGTGTGGTCCGCTGACGATCACTTACCTGTCCTCGGGGCTCTGGCGCGTCGCTGCACACGCCGTCCCGTCATCCAATAGGAGCGGCGTGCGTAGCGATGTGATGGCGGCGACGTAGAGCGAGGATGCCAGGGAAGCAGAGGCCTTGCCGGAGCGTCGGGGACACCTGGGGGACGCGGCGACAGCGATGGACAGCGACATCCCGGGCAGTGGTGACGAGCACAACTTCCTCTAACAGTAGTCTTCAACCGGCGGACCTCCAGATGTTGCAAAACTACAACTCCCAGCATGCCCGGACAGCCGTTGGCTGTCCGGGCATGCTGGGTGTTGTAGTTTTGCAACATCTGGAGGTCCGCAGGTTGTAGACCACTGTCCTATACTTTACATTGCACGGATCCCTCAACATGCGATGGTTTCAACAAACGATGGTCCGTTTGGAACAGATTACCATCGTATGTTGAGGGACCACTGTACACTGATATGTTTGTATACTTTTATTTCTTGTGTGTACATTATGATGTGTTGAGCAGCATAGGCCACATTCGAATTCGCGATATTTCGCGAATATATGGACGAATGTTCGTCATATATTCGCTACATCCGCATATTCGTAATATTCGCGTTTTATTTTCGCATGTGCAAAAATTTGCGATATTCGCGAAGGAAATTTGCATTGCGAATATTCGTGAGCAACACTAATGATATAATATATACTTGTACTGTTCTACATGGATCCTGTCATATGTTATATTTATTACTAAATATAAGTATACGCCTACATCTCCATCCTTTACCTGCTATTGCCATACAGAGCGGAGGAGAAGACTTCGGCGCTGCCGTTTTTCCTGCACACGTATAGTTTCCAGCTCATCATCTTCAGACATTCTAAGGTGTTTTCCCTAAGGTCACCTAATGGGGATGTATGTATTGCTTCACAGCTGGTAAATGACACAGTAAATGAAGAAAAAATAAACACTGCGGCTTGGATCTCCATCTGCATGATATTATCCTGTCCTGGTTCACAGGAAGTGAGCAATCATTTAGCCCTGACAGGTACACATTCTAACCACCTCTCCTGGAGGCTCAGACGCTGAGGACAGAAAGTTTAGTCCTGCCCGTAACCATGTGCATAACAAGGCGACTATGCAATGTTAGGCATTCTGTGAATGTGTTAAAGGGGTACTCTACAGGAAGTTCTTTTCTTTTTGAATTTCTTTCCAGTCTGACCACAGTGCTCTCTGCTGACACCTCTGTCCATGTCAGGAACTGTCCAGAGCAGGATAGGTTTACTATGGGGATTTGCTCCTACTCTGGACAGTACCTAAATTGGACAGAGGTGGCAGCATAGAGCACTGTGGTCAGACTGGAAAGAACTACACAACTTCCTCTGGAGCATAAAGCAGCTGATAAGTACTGGAAGGACTAAGATAAGAAATAGAAGTTTGTTATTACAACTGGCACCAGTTGATGTGAAAAAGTATGTATTTCTTCGGTGTACACCTTTAATGGAGCCATTAGGTGGCAGCAAAGAGGCAAACCTTTCTGTTGGCGCTGCTTAAAGGGGTACTCCGGCCCTAATACATCTTATCCCCTATCCAAAGCATAGGGGATAAGATGTCTGATCGCGGGGGTCCCGCCACTAAGGGACCCACGCAATATGTCATTCCGCACCCACCTTTGTGAGCTCTCCACAGCGCTGGAGGCTACAAGTGTGAAGCGTAACGACCACGGGGCCGGAGTATCGTGATGTCATGACTCCGCCTCTGTGTGACATCATGCCCCACCCCCTCAATGCAAGTCTATGGGAGGGGACGTAAGGGAAAGGGATAAGATGTATTAGGGCCGGAGTACCCCTTTAAGGCTAGGGCTGCACGGCACCTTTGGTTGCATAACAGCAAGTCCCATCTGTGTCATGTGACCAAAATATTTTGCGCGATTTGCATTGTGGTCAGTGGTGGCAAAGTCGCATGCAAAATTTTTGAGACCAAAAAGGCATCAAAAATGTATATTTTTGCAACTGTTGCATCACGTGTGATACCCTTCACTACAGCCATAAGCCATAACCCAGTATCTCCAAACCAGTGTGCTTCCAGCTGTTGCAAAACTATAACTCCCATTAAACTTTGATAGCCTTTGGCTGTCCGGGCATGCTGGGAGTTGTAGTTTTGCCACAGCTGGTGGATCACTGGATGGGAAACACTGCCATAGGGTTAAAAAAAAATAGGTGACGCCCATAGGTGATATGGCATAAGTGATCACTGTGGGTATCTTTGTCTTTTTCAGCTTTAATGTAGCCTGCTTGTAAATAAATACATGCACTGACCAGTAGAGGTCCTTAGTAGTCATTGCTCACCACATGAATGAGTATGCCCAGGAATGATCCCACCAATATTATGGAAAATCTAGGAGACCTTATGGAGTATCTAGTAAATGTATATACTTTAACTTGATATTATGTTAAAAGGAAAAAGAAAATGTTTGGTAGTAGGTTAGAAAATAAGATTAAAAAAAAAAAAACTTGAAATCACGTAGAATTGCCCACTCAGGCTTTACCTAAATGTAACATGTTTTTGGAATAGAGAAGATCGAATATGGGTTGATCAATAGGTTTTGATAATGATGTGATACCCCAAGGCAAAGGCTACATGGCATCACTTATCAAGTATAGCCCTAAGGATATGGAACCAAGAAGGTGACCCAAGACTGATTTAGGTTTCCCCATCCAAGTCATCAAGGGCAGTAGAGGGTCCCCTGTGCAAGAAGAGTAAAGGGGAGCCTTGGCCTTAAAATTCTTATTACAGAACACCCCATTACATGTCTAACAATCTAATAGACAATTAGAAGCCTGTTTAACAGGGTTTCCAGAACATCTATGTAGATGGCTTATCCATAGGTTGGGAATCTGTTGACTTTTTGCAACTCGGTCACATCAATAGGATAAGCTGCAATACCAGATATGGCTAATATTGAATGTACCAAGATATGTCTGTTAAAGGGGTTTTACCACCATAGACGCTATGGTGGTCCCAGTGTCTGATCGTAGGGGAGTCCCAGCAATTAGAATGGGTCTCCTGGACAGGACTCTAAATGGAGTGGCATTGTGCTCCATTACTGTAGTTATCTATGGGAGTGCCAAAGATAGTTGTGGCTTGTTCGCGATGGAAACGAGAGGGACAAGTAAGGTCAGACCCCCCCCCACCCCTCCACCCCGCTATCAGATACTTATCCCCTAATAATTAGATAATTGATAGACAATTAATTAACAGATAATTGTCTATGATGGTAAAATCCTTTTATGGAAAAGCACAGGCATTATGGCCCCTTCAATCAGCTGACCCACGTTGGTACTAGGAGATGGACCCCCCCCCCCCCAATGATCTCATATTGACAGCGCCATGTCCCAGAAAGCCCTTTTAAATTTGCACCACCTACTACACCCATGTGCAGCTGCAGGTGCTGGATGGTACTTGTATGAATGGTATATTCTCCAATTGTTATGCTCCTGTCTCTAAAATGCCCACTCATGGTGTGGTGAGGGTGTGAAAGGGCAGATGTTGTTACCCTTAGGGCAGATGTTATAAACCCTTAATAGTCATGACACCAGGGAGGGGTTATCCTCTACACCACCCGAGGAATGGCCGCTGGTTCCTGGGCCAGGCGCAGGGCAAATAATCACTCCAATGCAAGGTTACGGAACAACGGCAGCTTTGAGGCAGACAGATGTTAAAGCTTTTACAGCTCAGTTTAGGCCCAAGGAGGAGACCAGTGGATTTTAGGAGACTTGTGGGCTCGCTGGGACTTGTAGTGGACTTCGACTCAATTATGCAGTCCCACGCTGACTTTAGACTTGAAAGACTTGGCTATGCTGACTAGACTTCTCCCCTGTATTTAGGCTTACCAGGCTTTGACTTTCACCTGTAGGGGGTTCCACAGATAGTGGCTGAGTGGTTAGGCCTTGGTCTCCCTCAGGAACACCAGACACTCTCACGTCTTCACTTGTCTGTGCCTCAGCAACAACTCACTAGGCTAGCTCCTCCCTGCTATATATGGGAGTAATTTGGAGGTGTCCCATAGGTCAGTGTTTCCCAACCCAGTCCTCAAGGCACACCAACATTACGGGTTTTTTCAGTTACTCCATTGGAATAGAACGGGGAAAAATTAAAATCCCGGACTGTTGGTGTGCCTTGAGGACTGGGTTGGGAAACACTGCCATAGGTCACCAACAAGTCACCTGGTCAGTCACTGGCACCTTCCCTGGTTGCACAGGCTTAGCAACAAGATTTAAAGGCACATATGCCTCAAAAGACTAACCAGCATATAACATAATAAAATATTGTATATTTAACACTTGACAGTCCATAAAAGGGATGTGGATCCAGGGGACACTGACAGAGAATCCGCCACACAGGACGGATAAGTGTACAGGAGGACAACTCCTGTACTGGGCCACCACAATGACACCTGTTAAGCATATGGGCCATGCACCAACCTGGCATCAAGTTATGATGCAGATGCCATCATATATTCATTATAACACTTTTTTTTTTTTTTTTATAAAAACAATCATGATAAATGTATTTAGATTATAAAGCTGTTTCATAATACCAGGGGTATACGTACCAGGTGTGTGACCCAGTGGATTGTGCTGTATATGACTGACTTAAGCTTAAAGGGGTACTCCGGTGAAACATTTTTTTTAAATCAACTGGTGCCAAAAAGGTAAAAATATTTGTAAATTACTTCTATATAAAAATCTTTATTCTTCCAATACTTATCAGCTGCTGTATGCTCCACAGGAAGTTCTTTTCTTTTTAAATGTATTTTCTGTTTTACCACAGCGCTCTCTGCTGCCACCTCTGTCCATGTCAGAAACTGTCCGGAGCAGGATAGGTTTGCTATGGGGATTTGCTCCTGCTCTGGATAGTTCCTGGCATGGGCAGAGGTGGCAGCAGAGAGCACTGTGGTCAGACAGAAATGAAATTTAAAAAGAAAATAGCTTCCTGTGGAGCATATGTGATGTCCCAGTACAGGACATGGTCCTGTACTACCTTTAGGCCCTGTCAGGTTGAGACCCTCAGTGACCTGGGGGCTCCCCTGCAAGGTCTCCCCCTGTTGTTCCATAATGTTGTGTATATCACTTTAATGCCTAGACAGTATCCTAATATATAGGTAGTACAAAGGACCTGTGAGAGGTCTCAAGGACTTGTCGAAGTCTGTCACATGTTATGTTATGCAGTCACATGATTTGTTGTCACATGTTCTTCCAGAGAGCACCAGTTTAACCTATGACCCGCAGCTTGACCAATAGGCCTTAGTCCAGCCCCCCACTATATAAAGGGGCGGCCATTACAATTCACTCTCTTATGATCTTTGATGAGGAACAGTTAACACCAGAGATCTCAGTGCAAGTGACCAGCTACCTGGAAGACCCGAAAAGCTACAGTCATTCCATTAAGTCTAAAGTCTACGTCTGCTGTCACTACAAGTAGTCAAGTCCTACATATAGTCAAGTCAAGTCCAATCTCAAGTCAAGTCTATTACAGGTATTATTGGTCCCAGCAAGCTGCGAGGCCCTTCTGCGTTCCTTGCCACCTCTCTGGGAATCTGGCCTAGCTGTGAAGATAATACCATCTGTCTTAAACTCAGTAAAGCCTCCATTAAACCATAACTGGTTGTGGACTCTCCTTTCCTTAACTAGCCATTGAAATAGCAGAGATACCATTCGTGTGGTTCCGAAACCCGAAAACCACTCTGGCGTCACGAACACTAGGGGTTAACAACATCTTTCCCCCAGGGATATTACCATCTGATCCCACCACCTACACCGCTACACCCGTGGTCCACCACACATACAGCAGCTGATAAGTACTGGAAGGATTAAGATTTTTTAAGAGAAGTAATTTACAGATCTGTTTAACTTTCTGGCACCAGTTGATTAAAAAAAAAAAAAAAATTATAGTTTTTCACTTGAGTACGCCTTTAAAGCAATAGGTACATAGAAAATGCCAATACATTAACCATAGCATAACATTGCATCATATTGAGTCCTCAGTAGTGTGGGCCCAAGATGGACACTGAAGGCAACATCTGCCACACAGGGCGGGCAGGATGCTATATTCTGTACTGGGTCACCACACTGGGACCACATGCACATTGCTGTCCCTATAGGCGGAATTTAAGTGTCAGAATGTCCACCGCTGAAATCCCATAGTATGCACGCTGTGCAGCGAAATCCCATTGCCAGTAAAGGGGTTCTGCCACACTACAGAATTTCCAGAATTTTACCGAAATTCTGTAGTGTGAACCTAGCCTAACACTAAAATAAGGGGAAAATGCTAGTTTGGGATGGGATTTAACCAGGCCAAACTAAATATTGTAGGTTAGAGCAGTGTTTCCCAGCCAGTGTGCCTCCAGCTGTTTCAAAACTACAACTCCCAGTTGCATGCTGTAAGTTGTAGTTTTGAAACAGCTGGAGGCACACTGGCTGGGAAACTGCTCTAAACTTTGAAATGTCCGAGCATGCATGGAGTTGTAGTTTTGCAACAGCTGGAGGCACACTGGTTGGGAAACCCTGCACTAACCTTTGGGCTGTCCTAGCATGCTGGGAGATGTAGTTTTGCAACAGCTGGAGCCACACTGCTTGGAAAACATGGCTCTTACTTATAGCCTGTCTGAACATGCTGGGAGTTGTAGTTTTGCAACAGCTGGAGGCACACTGGTTGGGAAACACTGCTCTAAATTTTGAGCTGTCCGAGCATGCTGGGAGTTGTAGTTTTACACAGCTGGAGGAACACTGGTTGGGAAACACTGATCTAAACTTTGAGCTGTCCGAGCATGCTGGGAGTTGTAGTTTTACACAGATGGAGGCACACTGGTTGGGAAACACTGCTTTAACCTTTGGGTTTTCCGAGCATGCTGGGAGATGTAGTTTTGCAACAGCTGGAGCCACACTGCTTGGAAAACACGGCTTACTTATAGCCTGTCTGAACATGCTGGGAGTTGTAGTTTTGCAACAGATGGAGGTAGACTGGTTGGGAAATACTGGTTTAAAGGGTACGGCAGTAAATTTCTTCCCCCTGAGATGTCCGAGCATGCTGGGAGTTGTAGTTTTAAGTAGCTGGAGGCACACTGGTTGGGAAACACTGCTTTAACCTTTGGGCTTTCCGAGCATGGTGGGAGATGTAGTTTTGCAACAGCTGGAGCCTCACTGCTTGGAAAACACGGCTCTTACTTATAGCCTGTCTGAACATGCTGGGAGTTGTAGTTTTGCAACAGATGGAGGTAGACTGGTTGGGAAACACTGGTTTAAAGGGTACGGCAGTAAATTTCTTCCCCCTGAGATGTGGAAATGTTCTTTTTTCGCAGTAACCTCTCCCTGTATCCGTGCCTGCAGCCTATTGATTCTCACACAGACCTTAGGTGAGAACTTTACGGCCCTGTTACATCAATATTCCGTATTATAAATATTTGCACTTTCCTCTACCTCCGAGGTGACGAGGGTGATAATAAAAAGCGTACCGTTCAGATGTCAGAACCGCGAAATGAACACATTGTATACTACTAGGGAGTGTAAACGTTGCGAAGAATTGAGCTATACCAGGAGCTGTGGTGTCAGCTGCTGTGTGAACGCAGCCTAGGAGGATTTAACTCAGGTTCACGTGTGCTTTCTCCTATGGCCTTATAAGGGAACCCTTCATGCCTTGTGCGGTCCTTAGGCTCTAATAGGCATGCTTCCTCTGAAGAACTTGATACGCTTTGGAACGTACCTTTTTAGCCGGAAAGTCGAGAAAGTTCACTTCAGAGGATATATACACTGGGATATAGGCAGACATATCGCTGAAGGAGAACGTGGAGGAATGTATATACAGATTATCCTCCATGCTGTTATTATACTACGTTGTATTCTGTAATTCTTCACCCTGATCATTTTTAGCTCTATGAAGAATGTTTTCTATCAGTTCCTACCCCCTGGTAAAGCTTGTGAACTACTGTGCACCCAAGGGACTATTCTGTTTCTACAGATAGGGCTTAAAGGGGTACTCCGGTGGAAAACTTTTTTTTTCTTAAATCAACTGGTGCCAGAAAGTTAAACAGATTTGTAAATTACTTCTATTAAAACATCATAATCATTCCAGTACTTATAAGCTATTGATTACTACAGAGGAAATTATTTTCTTTTTGGAACACAGAGCTCTCTGAATCACGAGCACAGTGCTCTCTGCTGACATCTCTGTCCATTTTAAGAACTGTCCAGAGTCGGAGAAAATCCCCATAGCAAACATATGCTGCTCTGGACAGTTCCTAAAATGGACAGAGATGTCAGCAGAGAGCACTGTGCTCGTGATGTCAGCAGAGAGCTCTGTGTTCCAAAAAGAAAAAAAAATCCTCTGTAGTATTCAGCAGCTGATAAGTACTGGAAGGATTAAGATTTTTTAATAGAAGTAAATTACAAATCAGTTTAACTTTCTGAAACCAGTTGATTTAAAAAATAATAATAATGTTTTCCACCGGAGTACCCCTTTAAGGGTTGGGTGACACACAGCACATCCGCTGCGCATTTGAAGCTGCAGATGCGCTACTGCCCGTCCCTAGAGTATGTCTCCAAATGTTTTCCCCCGGTGTCCTGCTCGCAGCAGCAATCCGCCAATACGAGCAGACACAGAGGGAGCGCACGATGCGCAGCTCTCCATACGTCTCTGCCCCTCCACCTGCTCCTGGAGCTAGGCCGAGAGCGGCTGCGATGTCTGGAGTACACTGCGCATGTTCTCGACTTGCAGCTCCCTCTGTGTCTGTGGCGGACTGCTGCTGCGAGCAGGACACAGGGACACTAGGGACGGGCAGCAGATGCGATACGTGTGACCCTACCCTTAAAGGGGTACACCGCCCCTAGACATCTTATCCCCTATCCAAAGGATAGGGGATAAGATGTCAGATAGCCGCGGTCCCGCTGCTGGCGACCCACGGGATCGACGCTGCGGCACCGCGCTATTATTACTGCACAGAGCGAGTTAGCTCTGTGCATAATGACGGGCGATACAGGGGCCGGAGCATGGCTCCGCCCCTCATGACATCACGCCCCGTCCCCTTAATGCAAGTCTATGGCAGGGGCGTGACGACCGCCACGCCCCCTCCCACAGACTCGTATTGAGGAGGCGGGCCGTGACATCACGAGGGGCGGAGCTGTGATGTAACGATGCTCCGGCCCCTGTATCGCCCGTCATTACGTGCAGAGCTAACTCGCTCTGTGCAGTAATAATAGCGCGGTGCCGCAGCGGAGATCCCGTGGGTCGCCAGCAGCAGGGCCGCGGTGATCTGACATGTTATCCCCTATCCTTTGGATAGGGGATAAGATGTCTAGGGGCGGAGTACCCCTTTAAGCATCCTTTTTTGGAATTGGTGCTTAAAGGGGTTGTCAAGATAAAACTTACTTATCCCCTATTCACAGAGTAAGTAAAAAGTAGCTGATCGCAGTGTGTCTGACTGCAGGGAGCCCCTGCAATCCTTGGAACAAGACCCTTGCTCTATAAGCTACTTCTCCCCTCCATTCACTCCATTCTTTTCTATGGGAGCGCCGGAGTTGCCCAAGTGCTGTATTCAGGCATCTCCAGCAATTTCATAGACCCCACGCAATAAGCTACTTATCCCCTATCCTGTTTTCGCTGGACAACCCCTTTTAATTTGCCACCGACAGTAAACGCTGTTCCACTTACTACGCAGTTCGGCTGCTGCTGCAGAACTTCTGTAGTGGGGACTTCTGAGCAGAATTCCATAGTGATCAATAGAATTCTGTAGTGTGAACGTGCCCTTTTTTTATATATATATATATATATATGTATATATATATATAACCATGTGATCAAGCCCTACAACAGTGTTTTTCAACCAGTGTGCCTCCAGCTGTTGCAAAACTACAACTCCCAGCATGCTGGGTGTTGATGTGGTGACTGGGGTATTGTAATGGTGAATGAAGGGTCTGGTGGTATTAACCCTTACTTGTCATGACGCCAGGGTGCGGTTTGCTTAGTATAGGAGATCCTGCCGCTAACCGGCCCACAAATGGCAGGGATAATAAACGGAATGTCCACAGCAGATTTTATGAGATAACTGGAACTTTTACTGAACTTCTTATGCAAACAGTCTTTACAATGAAACAGTTTCTCTTGAGGTAACCGGGATGCAGGTTCCTCACAGGCTTTGCTGGGACTGATAGTAATGAGCTTTAAGCAGGCCACGGTGCTACTAATTATAAGATTTGAGTAGAATAGTAGTCACACAGGATTTGTAGGTTTGAGCTTAATAACTCACGGTTTTAGTGGCTGCTGGTTCTTTAGGCTTTGGCCTAGTTGAGATGAGATTGAAGATGTGCTGATTTGCGGATTGTGCTTGCTTGATAGTCCGGAACTAGGAGAGCTGAAGAGCAGGAACCAAGAGAATGAATTTACAGACTACAGTCCTTTATTTAATAGGGGGCTGCACTAAGCTCATTGGCCAGCAAACCTGTAAGTCCTGAACTCTGGGTACATCACATGACCCAGGAAGATCCTTGAACATATGTACATTCACAACTGTAGATCACATGACCTGAGAAGGTCCTATACATTTATTATACCTATATATTAAATAATAGACATGTAAATACAATTATAGGAGGTGACCAAGGGGCAAACCCTGCCGGAGAGCCCTGTGGAGATGGAGGAGCTCTAGCTGAGGGGACTTAATACAAGGGACAGGACAAGGTCCTGTACCGGGACACCACATTGTAGTTTTGCAACAGCTGGAGGCACCCTGGTTGGTAAACTCTGGTCTAGAAGCATCTTTCAATCTGTCATAGTGACATGTGATAACCCTGACCATCTGTCTAAGTACTAGTCGTCCCGATTATTGAATTGTGTCTTGCTACCTGCATTGTGTCTGTAAGAAATTGAATTACAGACCATTATATGGCTACCACAGCTGCTTAATGGCACATTCGGGGTAATGGCCTGAATATTGGTTAGAGGGTTGAACATTACTCTTACAGGACATTTGTTTGTGTTAGTTACAGGACTAGAAATGCCCAGCTGGCTGGACCTAGTAGAAAGTCATTTGAGTACTTGACTAATGTCCATATGTGCTAATAACACACATGGAATGGTGAGGTGGCTATGAGACAACCCCTTTAAGAGGCTTAGGGAAACTCAGGTATAAGGAAATGCTTTGTTTTAAGGTCACCCGATAAGATCAAAGGTCCCTGATTCTTCATTGGAGGAAATAAAGTTTTATATTTCAAATTTTTTTTTTTTTACACTTTTTAAAGGAGTACTCTAGGATATAAAAACGTATCCCCTATCCTAAGATCACTTGGGGGTCCCAGCAGACCCCCTGCATCCAGCTGCCATGAAAAATTGATGCTCCCCTCCCTGTAATCATATTGCAGGGGTGCCGTTCTGAGAGTTGAAAGGCATTTAAGAGGTTCGTTGATGTCGGTTATTGGCTGTGATGGGTGCTGATGGCAGCTGTCTATCACCATTTATGAAGTTAGCACCGCACACTGTGTTAAGGCACAGGGGTTAAAGGAAGGAACTACAGATCTCTTTAGGATCAGAGATGATCAGAAGCCCCAAAGAGACAGAGCTTTATTCATTTGGGGACAATTTTCCTCTGTTCTTGGGATTGGTGGGGGTCCCAGAGATCAGACCTCCTTAGTGATTACCTTGTTACTCCCTATCCTGGGTACAGAACAGTGGTAGCCAAGCTGTGGCCCTCCAGATGTTGCAAAACTAAAATTCATAGCTATGTAGAGGATAACTTTTGGAGGGGGGATATGCCAGTAAACCTTTTCCTCATTTAGGGTATGTTCACACTGGTTAAGGTGTGAGTGGAATGTTCGCTTAAAAAATCTGCTCAAAAATGCCATTTTATTTCCACGTGGAATTTGCGTGGAATGTGTGTGGAATTTGCGCAGAATTCGCGCTGAATTACACTCTGATTTCCTTGCGGAAATGAAAGAGTATAGGACACACAGTAATGCGCGAATTCCACACAGAAGCGTGGCAGACTGCCAACATTTTTTTACATTGACTCCTTTGGAGTTACGAGCTGAATTCTGCATGAAGAAAGAACATGTTCATCCTTCATGCGGAACGGAATTCTGTGACAGAACTCCGCTAGCGGAATTTCCTCAGTGTGAACTGAGGAGAGAAAAGTTAACTAAATACTATGGGGCATGGCACTGCTGAATGAATTTGAGAGGAATAAGCGAGTAGAATTACTCGTGGAAATTCCTCTCCAGTTCCTCAGTGTGAACATACCCTTAGTTTCATCAGTGATGTCAATGGGCACTGTGTAGTGCTTCATTTCTGTGGGGGTGCAGCAGTGGAACTTATAAGGGTAATCTGGAGGGAAAAAAAACTCAAATCCACTGGTTTAAAAAAAAACTTATATCGATTTGTAAATTACTTCTATTTAAAAAATCTTAAACCTTTCAGTACTTGTCAGCTGCTGTATACTACAGAGGAAGTTGTGTGGTTCTTTCCACTCTGACCACAGTGCTCTCTGCTGCCGCCTCTGTCTGTGTCAGGAACTGTCCATAACTGGAGCAAATCCCCATAGCAAATCTCTTTTGCTCTGGACAATTCCTGACAGGGACAGAAGTGGCAGCAGAGAGCACTGTGGTCAGACTGGAAAGAACTACACAACTTCAGCTGATAAGTACTGTAAGGCCTAAAGGGGTACTCTGGTGGAAAAAAAAAAATTTCAAATCAACCAGTGCCAAAAAGTTTAACAGATTTGTAAATTACGTCTATATAAAAAAATCTCAATCCTTCCAGTACTTATCAGCTGCTGTATGCTCCACAGGAAGTTGAGTTGTTCTTTTCTGTCTGACCACAGTGCTCTCTGCTGACACCTCTGTTTATGTCAGGAACTGTCCAGAGAACAAGCAAATCCCCATAGAAAACCTCTTCTGCTCTCGACAGTTCCTGACACGGACAGAGGTGGCAGCAGAGAACATTGTGGTCAGACTGGAAAGAACTACACAACTTCCTCTATACTATACAGCAGCTGATAAGTACTGGAAGGATTACGATTTTTATATAGAAGTAATTTACAAATCTGTTTAACTTTCTGGCACGAGTTGATTTGAAATGTAGTTTTTTTCCCTCCGGAGTACCCCTTTATTGCCAAGCTTCCCTGCAGATTACTTCTGCTCACAGGGGGCCTCAGCAGTAAGGGGCCCTTCTATCGAAAAAAAACCTTCTCCAAAGTTTAATGGAAAACAACGTTAAAACAGAACAGATGGCAGACTATCAGAATCAGATCTAATCCTACAGATAAGATCCCTGATATATTACTTTAGCCTGAATAACGCGCTGGTCGGCCATACAAAATATATATGTGTCACATCAGTCCCCTTCTGCAAAACCTGATACCGGGCCTGAAAACCTAAACCAAGTAGTTTTGCAGCTGTGCCCCCCTAAATGTAACGATTATAGGTTAATAAATGGCCATGTAACATAACAGAGTAGGATTTATCAAATCTATCACGAAAATGTTTTCTTAACAACTCTACCATGGAGAGATCTCTTAGAAGCGGAGGACTGATTGTTCCCCCTTGGCGTCCTCTTGTCCGACCTGATTTGGCGTTACTCTGAATCGTACATGTTCCTATCCACACCTATGTCTCGCTGGCAGGAGAAGGGTTGACCTTATTTCGTGTGTAATAAAAAACGCTTCCTTATGTCATCCAGATGTTGTTCCCATAACAGCGATTCCTAAACACTAGGATTCTATTCTTACCACTTGGAATGGTGTTTTCGGAGAGGTTTGAAGCTCGGGTTTTAATGAATCTGCGCCGAGGTTTAGTTTTTACGGCACAATAAATTTTCTGCTGTAGTTTTTACTTTACCTCTGAAAAAATAAAAAAAATTAAGAATTGGCGGTATAGAATATCTTCGGCGCTACTGTGTTGCTTTTCCAACAAAAACAGATAACTAGTGTGTATGTGGTGGGGGGTTATTTCAGAAATGAACAGAAGTTGCAATAATACAGAACTAGGCTATGGCTGAGTATCAGATTTTTAGGGACGGCGTTGTCTTCTTTTTTGGAATATGGACTGTAGTGTCTAGAGCAGTGGTCTCCACTCTGTGGCCTTCTGGATGTTGCAAAACTACAACTCCCAGCATGCAGGGAGTTGTAGTTTTGTAATAGGTTAAAGGACATCTGCAGCAAAAAAATGTATCCCCTATCCATAGGATAGGGGATAAGTGTCTGATCTCCGGGATCCCCCACGATCTCCCGAACGGGTCCCCGGTGTTGCCATACTATGCCCCGGCTAATGCGCGTAGCGTCGAGCTGAGTGAGCACCACCCCCCTCCATAAAGGTTTAAGGGAGAAGCGGAGAGG
The DNA here is from genome assembly GCF_029499605.1 of Hyla sarda. Classification (NCBI taxonomy): domain Eukaryota; kingdom Metazoa; phylum Chordata; class Amphibia; order Anura; family Hylidae; genus Hyla; species Hyla sarda. The sequence goes on from NC_079193.1 coordinate 45,663,440, forward strand.
CACGAAGAGATACATGGAGCGGGCGTGTCGGGCACAACATCATGCTGCGTCCGACACGCCTCCTGCACGGGAGAGCCACGGTAATGCCGGTGCCCTGTGCAGGAGATCGCGGGGGGGTTTGTCAGCATTCAGACCCCCGCAATGAGACACTTGTTTTTTCCCTGCAGATTTCCTTTAAAAGCATGAGATTGGGGAACACTTGCATAAGACCATCAAACATCTAGAGGGACACAGTTTGGAGACCACTGCTCTAAACATTGGCTATGCAAGCTCTTTTTTCCCATTTTTTGTTTGTATATTGTCACCTGAAAGATGTCTGTTGTCACCCCCTGTCCTCAACTACCCAGGAGATCGAGATCTGTTATCAGTTGCATGTAACCATTGGAAACATACTGTAGAAAGTGTCGGCAGATAAAAACCATTCGGCCCATCTAGTCTGAATACTATGGATAGTCCCTGGCCCTATCTTATATGAAGGATAGCCTTATACCTATCTTTATCTTATATGAAGGATAGCCTTATGCCTATCACTATCTAATATAAAGGATAGCCTTATACCTATCTTTATCTTATATGAAGGATAGACTTATACCTATCTTTATCTTATATGACAGATAACCTTATGCCTATCACTATCTATTATAAAGGATAGCCTTATACCTATCTTTATCTTATATGAAGGATAGACTTATACCTATCTCTATCTTATATGAAGGATAGCCTTATACCTATCTCTATCTTATATGAAGGATAGCCTTATACCTATCCCTATCTTATATGAAGGATAGCCTTATGCCTATCTCTATCTTATATGAAGGATAGCCTTATACCTATCCCTATCTTATATGAAGGATAGTCTTATACCTATCTCTATCTTATATGAAGGATTGCCTTATCCCTATCTTTATCTTATATGAAGAAAAGCCTTATGTCTATATCTATCTTATATGAAGGATAGCCTTATGCCTATCTCTATCTTATATGGAGGATAGTCTTATACCTATCCCTATCTTATATGAAGGATAGCCTTATACCTATCTCTATCTTATATGAATACTGCACCCCTCAAAGTATTCAAAATGATCTTCAGAAAGTTTGTCCACCCTTTAGGTGTTTTACAGGAAAGCAGAAAAATGAAGGAGAAAATTCTAAATCTTCATTTTTTACAATGCCCCAATGGTGTATTATGGCATATTATTTTGGAAACTACACCCCTCAAGGCATGTAACAAGGGGTCCAGTGAGCCTTAACACCCCATAGGTGTTTGACGAATTTTCGTTAAAATCGGATGTGTAAATAAATAAAAAACATTTCACTAAAATAATAGGAGAAAATGCCCCCCAAAATTTGTAATCCCATCTCTTCTGAGTATGGAAGTACCCCATATGTGGACGTCATGTGCTCTGCTGGCGAACTACAATTCTCAGAAGAGAAGGAGTCACATTTGGCTTTTGGAGAGAGAATTTGTTTGGAATGGAAGTCGAGGGCCATGTGCGTTTACAAAGCCCCCCATGGTGCCAGAACCGTGAACCCCCACATGTGACCCCATTTCGGAAACTACACCCCTCACAGAATGTAAAAATGGGTGCAGTGAGCATTGACACCCCACTGGCGCTTGACAGATCTTTGGAACAGTGGGCTGTGCAAATGAAAAATTTTATTTTTCATTTTCATGGACCACTGTTCCAAAAATCTGTCAGACACCTGTGGGGCTCGCTGTACCCCTTATTACATTACGTGATGGGTGTAATTTCCATAATGGGGTCACTTGTAGGGGGGGTGCATTGTTCTGGCACCATGGGGGCTTTGTAAACACACGTGGCCTTCAATTCCGGACAAATTTTCTCTCCAAAAGCCCAATGTCGCTCCTTCTCTTCTGAGCATTGTAGTTCGCCCGCAGAGCACTTTTCATCCACATATGAGGTACGTTCTTACAAATTTATTTTGGGGGGCTTTTTTCCCTTGTGAAAATGAAAAATGTAGGGTAACACCAGCATTTTAGTTAAAAAATACCCCTTGTTGCGTTCCATGAGGGGTGTAGTTTCCGAAATGGGGTCACATGTGGGTATTTATTTTTTTACGTTTATGTCAGAACTGCTGTAAAATCAGCCACCCCTGTGCAAATCACCAATTTAGGCCTCAAATGTACATAGTGCGCTCTCACTCCTGAGCCTTGTTGTGCACCCGCAGAGCATTTTACGTCCACATATGGGGTATTTCCGTACTCAGGAGAAATTTTGTTACAAATATTGGGGGTCTTCTTTTCCTTTTACCTCTTGTGAAAATGAAAAGTATGGGGCAACACCAGCATGTTAGTGTAAAAATTTTAATTTTTTTACACTAACAGGCTGGTGTAGACCCCAACTTTTACTTTCCATAAGGGGTAAAAGGAGAAAAAGCTCCCAAAATGTGTAATGCAATTGCTCCCGAGTACGGAAATACCCCATATGTGGCCCTTAACTGTTTCCTTGAAATGCGACAGGGCTCCGAAGTGAGAAGACTAAATTAGGGATTTGCATAGGGGTATTCCACGCCAGTGATTCCCAAACAGCTGTTGCTAAACTTCCAGCATGCCTGGACAGTTAGTGGCTGTCCGGAAATGCTGGGAGTTGTTGTTTTGCAACAGCTGGAGGCTCCGTTTTGGAAACACTGCCGTACGATACATTTTTCATTTTTATTGGGGGGGGGGGACAGTGTAAGGGGGTGTATATGTAGTGTTTTATCCTTTATTATGTGTTAGTGTAGTGTAGTGTAGTGTTTTTAGGGTACATTCACATGGGCGGGGGTTTACGGTGAATTTCCTGCTAGAGTTTGCGCTGCGACGGAAAATTTGACGCTGCTAAAACTTGAAGCAGGAAACTCACTGTTTTGCTCCAATTGTTTTGCGTTACATGCGCTTCCTCACGGCTCACTCAGAGCCGTGAGGAAGCGCATGTGGCATGAAACAATTGTCGCTTACACTCTGTTATGCAACTGCCTATCTCTGCTGCTCCATGAAAATAAAGCGTCATTTGTTTGTTGCAAGTTTTGAGTGCTGCCCATTCATTGTCTACTTCAGTGGATTTAAAGGGGTACTCCTGAGGAAAAAAAATAATTTCTTAATCAACTGGTGCCAGAAAGTTAAACAGATTTGTAAATTACTTCTATTAAAAAATCTTAATCCTTCCAGTACTTATTAGCTGCGGAATACTACAGAGGAAATTATTTTCTTTTTGGAACACAGAGCTCTCTGCTGACATAATGAGCACAGTGCTCTCTGCTGACATCTCTGTCCATTTTAGGAACAGAGATGTCAGCAGAGAGCACTGTGCTCGTGATTCAGCAGAGAGCTCTGTGTTCCAAAAAGAAAAGAATTTCCTCTGTAGTATTCAACAGCTAATAAGTACTGGAATGATTAAGATTTTTAAATAGAAGTTATTTACAAATCTGTTTAACTTTCTGGCACCAGTTGATTAAAAAAAAAAGTTTTCCACCAGAGTACCCCTTTAAAAAAAATCTAATTTACCTAGAGTGTGGAGACTATGTGGCCGTACACTTGTTTAGTCAACTGATATGCCGCCCGATTGCCCCATACACATACATGCTCAGCTTGGTGGAGTAAGCATGAGAGGGAGGGTAAGCCACTGACAGAATTTTCTGGTGGCTTATGTTTCCAAAAATAAAAGGATTGTGCAGTTGGAATACAATCCTAATATCACCTGATAGTCCCAGCGGGAGCACCCCTGCGATCTGACACTTTTGACCTATCCTACAGATAAGGGACAGGGTTCCAAAGGAAGCAGCACCCCAAAATAAATGATGGGATGGAATCTGTATAAGGATCTGGGTAGTGAATCCCAAACTTTAAAGAGCATAAATAGGACAGCAGCACTCCCAAATAGGGAAAAATTCTGGTCACTATTTGGGAGTGCTGCTGTCCTATGTATGCTCTCTAAAGATAAAGGATACATTTTTTTAAACTGGACTCCTTTTAGACTACTGTTTCCCTTATTTTGCCACAGTAGAGAGAGACAGTATTTTATTAGTTGTGACAATATACAGCACTGTGGAATCTATATAAACAAATAATTCTTTTTATCATTACTGATATAGATATTAGGTTTGATATCATACATAAAGACCTAAAAGCTAAAGTTGCCATACATACTAGATAAATGTCAGCCAAATTCACAGATTTCGCTGGGACCAGCTTTGTATACTTTACATGGTGCCTCATGACTCTCCCCCGACAGATGATGTCAGAAGAAATAAGGATCAGGCAGGCAGCTTTCAATTGCCCGATCCTTTTGTGCTTCCAGAAGATAAGACATCACCATAGGAGTCTGTTTTGTTTCCTCTCTCCTCAATGTGCTTTGACTATTGAAGGAGTCAGAAGAAAATACTGCAGGTATGTGATATGGGGATAGGGGATTTACTGTATATATTGAGAAGAACTAGCACAGTCTTCTGTCTGTCTATCTATCTATCTATCTATCCATCTATGTAAAAAAAGAAAATGGCAGCAGCACACTTGGTCAACAAAATGGAGGCTCTTAGCACACTTTTTGATCAAAATGTGTCCCCCCATCCACCACGTGGAGGTGGCCTCATATATAATGGACCCTAACATTAACTCACCTCAGGCTGGGCGACATGCTGGATCCACTAACAACCTAAAACCCCCTCCTGTGAAATAGGGGAGGGGATGCACCGTGCACGACTACAGAGGGAGCCACTCCCCCCATATTGCACAGCAAAAACAAAATAAGACAAAAATGTTGCCAGCACCTATTTCACAGGAGGTGGTTTTAGGTTGTTAGTGGATCCAGCATGTCGCCGAGCCTAAGGTGAGTGAATGTTAGGGCCAATCTATATGAGGCCACCTCCACGTAGTGGATGGGGGGACACGTTTTGATCAAAAAGTGCGCTGAGTCTCCATTTTGTTGACCAAGTGTGCTGCTGCCATTTTCTTTTTTACGTCTTGTACTTGCCACAGCAGCGTGCACCCGTGTATTGGGTTTAGGTGCTGGCTAGATTTTAGTTTTATCTATCTATATATGTAATCTAACCTATCATATCCCTCTTCTTGGTTTAAGTCAATGTTGTTTGTTTTCCTACATCTGGATCAGTGGCAGCTCCATCCAGTCTGTGTGCTGCCATATGGCATAGTTTAGCTAAACATCCTTCTTACAGGAAACTGAAGAATTCCAGGTCATCAGTTTCTCTTAGTACAGATGGTCACCATGGGACCGACCCCCACCTCTACCTTAATAGGTGAGGTGCAGCCCTGTTGTGTCCACATATGTTAAGGAGAGAGGCCTTTCTTCCTGGCCATTTGTTCAGCCTGTCCATCACGTGAGAAGCTGAACTAACATCCTGCTTTCCTACCTTCTGAACTTAATTCTCCTTTATTTTCTAATGTAACCCTGAACTATACACTAAATGGAAGAATACTTTTATAGGTATTCCACTGGCCAGTGTTCCGTCTGCGTTCGGAACATTTAGTTCCGAACGCTGTGCGCGCTCTGCGGGGGTCGGCAATGCCCCCTCATGCCGTGAGGCCCCATCCCTCAATGCAAGTCTATGGGAGGGGGCGTGGCTGCCACCACGCCCCCTCCCATAGACTTGCATTGAGGGGCGTGGCCTGACATCACGAGGGGGCATGACCGAACCCTACAGCATGTGCACAGCATTCGGAACTAAATTATCCGGAACACTGGCCAGTGGAGAACCCTTTTAATCCAATTTCTTGCAGATCTCAGAAAGAACCTATAAAAGTATTCTACCATTTAGTGTACTGCCATAAAATAACAAAACAAAACAATAGATCCCTCCCTGCTCTGGTACTGTATGTTGGTATGTGTTTAGGGTGATTCACACCAAGTTATGTTCAGAAGAAGCTCGAAACCGCCTTCCAACATATTTGAACCAGAAGCATACCAGACCCTTTCATTCCAATGACCCAAACTGAGTTGCCTAGTGTCCAACTTTTGTCCCCAACCATATCCAACTTTTGACCCGAACTGAAAATTGTGGACTGCTGCAGTTTTTATCAGGCCAAAAGTTAGTTAAAGTAGGGAAATGACCCAAAAGGAGTCACTATGTTCAATGGGGTCTGGTACAGATACATGAATTCTAACTTGGCTTCAGCAACGATGTGCCCATATACCCACGTGACCACTTCAGCCAATCACTGGTCTCAGCCAACTTATACCATACACTGCTGTGAGAGTGGTGGTGCTGGAAGGGCAAGGGATTTATGAGTCAAGTAATAGATATTTGATTTCCCCCCTTTTGCCAATCTCTAAAACTCCTTTACTATAAGTAAGGTCAGATTATAAATTGCATTCTCCATGAAAACTATAGGTGATATCCTGTTATCCTAAAACATTCCTTTTAATTCCTTGGTTGAACTATGTGTGGTAATAGTTGTGATGAGGGCAGATGTTGTAACCCTAGGGGCAGATGGCATTAACCCCTTGTATTCCTGATGCCAGGGCTTGGTTTATTCTCGATCCCACCCGAAGGTATACCACTAGATCCTGGGCTAGGCACAGGGGCAATAACGACTCTGACGCCAAGTTATGGATAACGGTAGCTTTACTGAGGGTAGACAGATTGTAAAGTCTATACAGTTCAGCCAGGGCCCACGAAAGTGACCAGTGACTCAGAGACCTTAAAGGAGTATTCCAGGCAAAAACATTTTATCCCCTATCCAAAGCATACGGGATAAGATGTCTGATTGCGGGGGCCCGCTGCTGGGAACCCCCATGATCTCCCTGCAGCACCCGCATTCTTTGGCCATTACGCCCCCTCCCATAGACATCACGTCCCCGGTCCCGGAAACCCGGAGGTTTCAGAAACTGGAGCGCAGAATGCAGGTGCTGCAGGGAGATCGTAGTTGGTCCCAACGAAGGGCCCCCCTCGATCAGACATCTTATCCCCTATCCTTTGGATAGGGGATGAAAAATATTTTGCCCGGGAATACCCCTTTAAGGGCTTGCTGGGACTTGTAGTAGGGCTGGACAATTTAATGCAGGCCACGCTGACTTGACAGTTGCTGACAGGGACTGACTTGACTGACAACTAACAAAGCTATGACTGTAGCTTACTTGCAATTGACTGTGGATGCAGACTTGACTTGAAGCCTCCAATGACTCTGGACACACACACCAGGACTCGACTTCGCTGCACTGGACCTCAGCAACAAGAGAGAGAGAGATAGCTCCTCCCAGGGCTTATATAGGGGAGACTAGCAGGGAGCCCATAAGTCACCCCTGGGATCACCTGGTCACTTAAAGCAACAACACATTATATCTTATAATACATAGCCAAACATATATACAGGGAGGAAACAAGTACAAGGGGCCCAGGGGACACTGAAGGGAGGCTGCCAGACAGGGCAGCAAGGGTACGGGGTAACACCTACCGTACTAGGCCACCACATATGTAATGATTAGTGTTGCTCGCGAATATTCGCAAATTCGAATATTATTCGCGAATATCGCATGTTCGCGAATTCCGCGAATATAGCGCTATATATTCGTAATTACGAATATTCTTTTTTTTTTTTTTCTTCACAGTACACATCACAGTGATCACCCCTCTCTGCTTCCAGCTTGTGTGGTGTAAAGAAGGCTGTAATACTACTGTGTGAGACTGGCGTGCGAAAATTCGCATATGCGAAAATAAAACGAGGATATAACGAATATGCGAATATTCGCGAATATATGACGAATATTCGTCCATATATTCGCGAATATACGCGAATTCGAATATGGCCTATGCCGCTCAACACTAGTAATGATCCTATGTTACAACAGATACTGACTATTGAATATCATACATACACTGTCATATACAATGCTACAATATGCTCATGCATGGCTGTGATTACAAGGGGAGCAATGTTAAATAAACATGTCCATATAGATTGCAATTTAGACCATTTACAGAAGTAATTCCTTAGGGGTCCTCACCAGCCTGTTCCATTCAGATTTTTTCAGACACCCCAGCAGAAAGACAGGGGGGTCTCAAAAGATTTAGATCTCAGCTTGAGTATTAAGGACCTGAAACAAAGAGCTGCAGATCAGGATTACTCAATGAGAAGATCGGCTTCATTCACATTAATCTTCAAAACTGCCAAAACGTTGTCACCTGCGTTGTGCCGATAAAACATTGAGAAGATTAATGGGAAACCATTTTCTAGGTAAATGCTCCATTCTTGATTTGCGATACGTTGTATGGTAAAAGCTAGGGTACCAATAAAAAAGTACAAATTGTCCTGCAAAAAATAAGCCATCTGTTAAATCTGTTAAAAAAAAAAAAATGTTAAGGTCTTGGAAAGGGGAGGAGGAAAAACCACAATTGAAATTCAACTAGTTGAGGAAGGGTTAATAACTTTATTTCATGTAAAAAAAAAAAAAAAGCCAATTGATTTAATTATGTAGGAGGAGAAAAAGCTTGTGGTGCAATATTTTGTCCTACCTGATGTGAAAGTGGATATTTTCTTCCCAAGGAAACTAAACATACAGTGATCCCCCGACCTGCGATGGCCACGATATACGATAATTTCAACATACGATGGCCTCTCAGAGCATCAACATACGAAGGCAGCATCAACATATGATGCTTTTGTATGTTGGGGCCATCGCATAAACGGCTATCGGGCAGCACGGACTGCTTCAGCTGCCACCGGATAGCCGTTAAGGTGCCCCATGTGGTCCGGTGATGGTCACTAACCTGTCCCCGATGTTCCGGACCGTCCTCTTCGGGCTCTGCTGCATCGCCATCGCTCTCCTTCGTCGTCATCACGTTGCCGCCTACGCCGTCCTGTCATCCAATAGGAGTGGCATGCACAGCGACGTGATGACGGTGATGAAGAGCAACGATCCCGGCCAGCAGAGACAGTCCGGAGCGTCGGGGACACCCCGAGGACGCCGTGACAGCGATGGAGGGCGACATCCAGGGCAGCAGTGAAGGTCCGGAGCGGCGGGGACAGGTGAGTATAACTTGCTATACTTTACATTGCACGGATCCCTCAACATTCGATGGTTTCAACTAACGATGGTTCATTTGGAACGAATTACCATCTTATGTTAAGGGTCAACTGTACTGTAATACAAAATATACCCTTGAGGCTTGAGAAAGGCCTCATGGTGAATCTGAAATGTCGCAATGTTCCTGATGGGTGAATAAAAGAGACAGTTTTTATTGAAGTGCCACTTTTTCTTGAAGTTTGGTATCTGATTAACTAGTGGTACCATGTACCGCTCACGGCTCCTTGTATGTTCACCATCGACCGCTCTTTGTGAAAGCTCCGTTAATGCATGCAGGAGTTGCCGGTATACAGCAGATATCAATAAATCTCCGCTGTAACCATATCCAGCCACGGTGCTTCAGACCGGGCGCGTGTAGATGGTAAATGCAAGCGTTGTCTGACGTAACTCAGTCAAGCTGTTCTGTTTCAGCTGTGGCCGGTAGCCACGAAGCGCTGATGGTTTGAAGCGCTGGAGGCACACGGTGGTATGTGGAATGCAGAATAGTACCTGGCAGGGTACACAGATGAGGGTACACATAGGAAGGTGGCTGGATCAGTTTAGTGGCTGAGGCGGCAAGATATTCAGAGCAGCAGGATGTTCAGCATAATAGTGGCCAGTCAATATGGAATATAGCAATCCAGGTGATACTTCTAAATGGAAAGTCATAGAAACATGAAATGTGTCGGCAGATAAGAACCATTTGGCCCATCTAGTCTGCCCAATAATCTGAATCCTGCCCCATTGCCTCCCCCATCCCCGGTTGTATAATTACCTGTTGCCGGAGTCGGGTCCGCGCTGCTTCTGGCTCCGGTGTGGCGTCTCCTGCGTCATTGCTATGCGCTGCGCTACGCAATGACGAGTGACATCGCATTGAAGACGTCACTGGTCATTGCGCAGCGCATAGCAACGACACAGGAGACGCCACACCGGAGCCAGAAACAGCGCGGACCCGACCCCGGCAACAGGTAATTATACAACCGGGGATGGGGGAGGCAATGGGGCAGCGGCGCCGATAGCCAGCTGGAGAGAAGCGGCGGCAGCAGGGCTCTAGACCCCAGGAAAGGCAGGCGGAGAGAAGCTGGCAGCGATGGCCTTTCTCCCCCTGCCTTTCCTGGGGGCTTCTGCGGGGTCAGAAACAGTGTATCGGGGTATACACATGCACACACACGCACCCTCATTTTACCAAGGATATTTGGGTAAAAAACTTTTTTACCCAAATATCCTTGGTAAAATGAGGGTGCGTGTTATACCCTGATAAATACGGGTATGTCCTCTTGCGGTAGTTTTTCTTCTTTTAAATCTCCTCTCCTCCTTTACCGTGTTGATTCCCTTTATGTATTTAAAAGTCTCTATCATATCCCCTCTGTCTCTTCTTTCTTCTATACATATTAAGGTCCTTTAACCTTTCCTGGTAAGTTTTATCCTGCAATCCATGTACTAGTTTAGTATCTTCTCTGAACTCTCTGGAGTATCTATATCCTTTTGGAAATACAACCTCCAGTCCTTCCTTAGCACCTTGTTCAGACAATGCAAATAGTCCAAACGCATTTCGGGGCATGGACAAGAGTGTACTGGCCCCTTCCTCAGTGTGTACTGGCCCCTTCCTGAGTTACTTATTTTATTTATAATAAAATGTATTTTCTTCCAAGTATCCTTTGTACAACCTTTTTGGGTGAGGTACTTGAGGACTGGGAACTCTATTATTTCATTTTCCATTGTCTATTCACCCGAGGGTACAGGTGCACTTAGTTAACCTCGAACAATTTTTGTTGTGGGCTGTCCATTCTCTTTGGTTTATATCATTTCCAAATCTGTTTAACTTTCTGGAGCCAGTTGATATGAACAAAATTGTTTTCCACCAGAGTACCCCTTTAAAGGGTACCTCTCATCAAATAAACTTTTGATATATTTTAGATTAATGAATGTTGAATAACTTTCCAATAGCATGTTAATGAAAAATATGCTTCTTTCTGTCACGATGCCGGCTGGCAGGTAGTGGATCCTCTGTGCCAGAGAGGGATTGGCGTGGACCGTGCTAGTGGACCGGTTCTAAGCCACTACTGGTTTTCACCAGAGCCCGCCGCAAAGCGGGATGGTCTTGCTGCGGCGGTAGTGACCAGGTCGTATCCACTAGCAACGGCTCACCTCTCTGGCTGCTGAAGATAGGCGCGGTACAAGGGAGTAGGCAGAAGCAAGGTCGGACGTAGCAGAAGGTCGGGGCAGGCAGCAAGGATCGTAGTCAGGGGCAACGGCAGAAGGTCTGGAACACAGGCTAGGAACACACAAGGAACGCTTTCACTGGCACAATGGCAACAAGATCCGGCAAGGGAGTGCAGGGGAAGTGAGGTGATATAGGGAAGTGCACAGGTGAACACACTAATTGGAACCACTGCGCCAATCAGCGGCGCAGTGGCCCTTTAAATCGCAGAGACCCGGCGCGCGCGCGCCCTAGGGAGCGGGGCCGCGCGCGCCGGGACAGAACAGACGGAGAGCGAGTAAGGTACGGGAGCCGGGGTGCGCATCGCGAGCGGGCGCTACCCGCATCGCGAATCGCATCCCGGCTGGCAGCGGAATCGCAGCGCCCCGGGTCAGAGGATGTGACCGGAGCGCTGCAGCGGGGAGAGTGAAGCGAGCGCTCCGGGGAGGAGCGGGGACCCGGAGCGCTCGGCGTAACAGTACCCCCCCCCCCTTGGGTCTCCCCCTCTTCTTAGAGCCTGAGAACCTGAGGAGCAGACTTTTGTCTAGGATGTTGTCCTCAGGTTCCCAGGATCTCTCTTCAGGACCACAACCCTCCCAGTCCACTAAAAAAAAAGTTTTCCCTCTGACCTTTTTGGAAGCTAAGATCTCTTTGACAGAGAAGATGTCCGAGGAGCCGGAAACAGGAGTGGGAGGAACAGATTTGGGAGAAAAACGGTTGAGGATGAGTGGTTTGAGAAGAGAGACGTGAAAGGCATTAGGGATACGAAGAGAAGGAGGAAGAAGAAGTTTATAAGAGACAGGATTAATTTGACACAAAATTTTGAAAGGACCAAGATAGCGTGGTCCCAACTTGTAGCTAGGGACACGGAAGCGGACATATTTAGCGGAGAGCCATACCTTGTCTCCAGGGGAAAAAACGGGAGGAGCTCTTCTTTTCTTATCCGCGAACTTCTTCATGCGTGATGAAGCCTGTAAGAGAGAATTTTGGGTCTCTCTCCATATGATGGAAAGGTCACGAGAAATTTCATCCACAGCGGGCAGACCAGAGGGCAAGGGAGTAGGGAGGGGGGGAAGAGGGTGACGGCCGTACACCACGAAAAATGGGGATTTGGAGGAAGATTCAGAGACCCTGAAGTTATACGAGAATTCGGCCCATGGGAGGAGATCTGCCCAGTCATCCTGGCGGGAGGAAACAAAATGTCGCAAATAATCACCCAAGATCTGGTTAATTCTTTCTACTTGTCCATTGGACTGGGGATGATATGCAGAAGAAAAATTTAATTTAATCTTGAGTTGTTTACAGAGAGCCCTCCAGAATTTAGACACGAATTGGACACCTCTATCCGAGACAATCTGCGTAGGCAACCCGTGAAGACGAAAAATGTGTACAAAAAATTGTTTAGCCAACTGAGGCGCAGAAGGAAGACCAGGAAGAGGGATGAAATGTGCCATTTTGGAGAATCGATCAACGACCACCCAAATAACAGTGTTGCCACGGGAAGGGGGTAAATCAGTAATAAAATCCATACCAATCAGAGACCAAGGCTGTTCGGGGACAGGCAGAGGATGAAGAAAACCAGCGGGCTTCTGGCGAGGAGTCTTATCCCGGGCACAGATAGTGCAGGCTCGCACAAAGTCCACAACATCCGTCTCCAGAGTCGGCCACCAATAGAAGCGGGAGATGAGTTGCACAGATTTCTTGATGCCCGCATGACCTGCGAGATGGGAGGAGTGACCCCATTTGAGGATTCCGAGGCGTTGGCGTGGAGAAACAAAGGTCTTTCCTGGAGGAGTCTGCCTGATGGAGGCAGGAGAAGTGGAGATCAGGCAGTCAGGTGGAATGATGTGTTGCGGAGAGAGTTCAACTTCTGAGGCATCCGAGGAACGAGAGAGAGCATCGGCCCTAATGTTCTTATCGGCAGGACGAAAGTGAATCTCAAAATTAAATCGGGCAAAGAACAGAGACCACCGGGCCTGGCGAGGATTCAGCCGTTGGGCAGACTGGAGGTAGGAGAGGTTCTTGTGGTCGGTGTAGATAATAACAGGAAAACTTGATCCCTCCAGCAGATGCCTCCATTCCTCAAGTGCTAATTTAATGGCTAGAAGCTCTCGATCCCCGATGGAGTAGTTCCTCTCCGCTGGAGAGAAGGTCCTAGAGAAAAAACCACAAGTGACAGCATGCCCGGAGGAATTTTTTTGTAGAAGAACAGCTCCAGCTCCCACTGAGGAGGCATCAACCTCCAATAGGAAGGGTTTGGAAGGGTCAGGTCTGGAGAGGACGGGAGCCGAAGAAAAGGCAGACTTGAGTCGTTTAAAGGCGTCTTCTGCTTGAGGAGGCCAGGACTTGGGATCAGCATTTTTTTTGGTTAAAGCCACGATAGGAGCCACAATGGTAGAAAAATGTGGAATAAATTGCCTGTAATAATTGGCGAACCCCAAAAAGCGTTGGATAGCACGGAGTCCGGAGGGGCGTGGCCAATCTAAGACGGCAGAGAGTTTGTCTGGATCCATCTGTAGTCCCTGGCCAGAGACCAAATATCCTAGAAAAGGAAGAGATTGGCATTCAAACAGACATTTCTCAATTTTGGCATAGAGTTGATTGTCACGAAGTCTCTGAAGAACCATACGGACATGCTGGCGGTGTTCTTCTAGATTGGCAGAAAAAATTAGGATATCGTCCAGATATACAACAACACAGGAGTATAACAGATCACGAAAAATTTCATTGACAAAGTCTTGGAAGACGGCAGGGGCGTTGCACAGGCCAAAGGGCATGACCAGATACTCAAAGTGTCCATCTCTGGTGTTAAATGCCGTTTTCCACTCATCCCCCTCTCTGATGCGGATGAGGTTATAGGCGCCTCTTAAGTCCAATTTAGTAAAGATGTGGGCACCTTGGAGGTGATCAAAGAGTTCAGAGATGAGGGGTAAGGGGTAGCGGTTCTTAACCGTGATTTTATTAAGACCGCGGTAGTCAATGCAAGGACGTAGGGAGCCATCTTTTTTGGACACAAAGAAAAATCCGGCTCCGGCAGGAGAGGAGGATTTACGGATAAAGCCCTTTTTTAGATTCTCCTGGACGTATTCAGACATGGCAAGAGTCTCTGGGGCAGAGAGAGGATAAATTCTGCCCCGGGGTGGAGTAGTGCCCGGGAGGAGGTCGATAGGACAATCATAAGGCCTGTGAGGAGGTAGAGTCTCAGCTTGTTTTTTGCAGAAAACATCCGCGAAGTCCATATAGGCCTTAGGGAGGCCGGTTACTGGAGGAACCACAGAGTTACGGCAAGGGTTACTGGGAACCGGTTTTAGACAGTTCTTGGAACAAGAGGACCCCCAACTCTTGATCTCCCCAGTGGACCAATCCAAGGTTGGGGAATGAAGTTGAAGCCAGGGAAGTCCAAGGAGAATTTCCGAGGTGCAATTGGGGAGGACCAAAAGTTCAATCCTCTCGTGATGAGATCCGATGCTCATAAGAAGGGGCTCCGTGCGGAAACGTATGGTACAGTCCAATCTTTCATTATTTACACAATTGATGTAGAGGGGTCTGGCGAGACTGGTCACCGGGATGTTGAACCTGTTGACGAGAGAGGCCAAAATAAAATTTCCTGCAGATCCAGAGTCCAAGAAGGCCACAGTAGAGAAGGAGAAGGCAGAGGCAGACATCCGCACAGGCACAGTAAGACGTGGAGAAGCAGAGTAGACATCAAGGACTGTCTCACCTTTGTGCGGAGTCAGCGTACGTCTTTCCAGGCGGGGAGGACGGATAGGACAATCCCTCAGGAAGTGTTCGGTACTAGCACAGTACAGGCAGAGGTTCTCCATACGGCGTCGTGTCCTCTCTTGAGGTGTCAGACGAGACCGGTCGACCTGCATAGCCTCCACGGCGGGAGGCACAGGAACAGATTGCAGGGGACCAGAGGAGAGAGGAGCCGAGGAGAAGAAACGCCTCGTGCGAACAGAGTCCATATCTTGGCGGAGTTCCTGACGCCTTTCGGAAAAACGCATGTCAATGCGAGTGGCTAGGTGAATAAGTTCATGTAGATTAGCAGGAATTTCTCGTGCGGCCAGAACATCTTTAATGTTGCTGGATAGGCCTTTTTTGAAGGTCGCGCAGAGGGCCTCATTATTCCAGGACAATTCTGAAGCAAGAGTACGGAATTGTACGGCATACTCGCCAACGGAAGAATTACCCTGGACCAGGTTCAACAGGGCAGTCTCAGCAGAAGAGGCTCGGGCAGGTTCCTCAAAGACACTTCGGATTTCCGAGAAGAAGGAGTGTACAGAGGCAGTGACGGGGTCATTGCGGTCCCAGAGCGGTGTGGCCCATGACAGGGCTTTTCCGGACAGAAGGCTGACTACGAAAGCCACCTTAGACCTTTCAGTGGGAAACAGGTCCGACATCATCTCCAGATGCAGGGAACATTGGGAAAGAAAGCCACGGCAAAACTTAGAGTCCCCATCAAATTTATCCGGCAAGGATAGGCGTAGCCCAGGAGCGGCCACTCGCTGCGGAGGAGGTGCAGGAGCTGGCGGAGGAGATGACTGCTGAAGCTGTGGTAGTAACTGTTGTAGCATAACGGTCAGTTGAGACAGCTGTTGGCCTTGTTGCGCTATCTGTTGTGACTGCTGGGCGACCACCGTGGTGAGGTCAGCGACAACTGGCAGAGGAACTTCAGCGGGATCCATGGCCGGATCTACTGTCGCGATGCCGGCTGGCAGGTAGTGGATCCTCTGTGCCAGAGAGGGATTGGCGTGGACCGTGCTAGTGGACCGGTTCTAAGCCACTACTGGTTTTCACCAGAGCCCGCCGCAAAGCGGGATGGTCTTGCTGCGGCGGTAGTGACCAGGTCGTATCCACTAGCAACGGCTCACCTCTCTGGCTGCTGAAGATAGGCGCGGTACAAGGGAGTAGGCAGAAGCAAGGTCGGACGTAGCAGAAGGTCGGGGCAGGCAGCAAGGATCGTAGTCAGGGGCAACGGCAGAAGGTCTGGAACACAGGCTAGGAACACACAAGGAACGCTTTCACTGGCACAATGGCAACAAGATCCGGCAAGGGAGTGCAGGGGAAGTGAGGTGATATAGGGAAGTGCACAGGTGAACACACTAATTGGAACCACTGCGCCAATCAGCGGCGCAGTGGCCCTTTAAATCGCAGAGACCCGGCGCGCGCGCGCCCTAGGGAGCGGGGCCGCGCGCGCCGGGACAGAACAGACGGAGAGCGAGTAAGGTACGGGAGCCGGGGTGCGCATCGCGAGCGGGCGCTACCCGCATCGCGAATCGCATCCCGGCTGGCAGCGGAATCGCAGCGCCCCGGGTCAGAGGATGTGACCGGAGCGCTGCAGCGGGGAGAGTGAAGCGAGCGCTCCGGGGAGGAGCGGGGACCCGGAGCGCTCGGCGTAACACTTTCTATTGTATTTTTCCCGATCAGTCCCGTCAGCAAGCATTTCTGACTCATGCTGGAGTCCTAAACACTCAGAGCTGCCAGCCTGCTTTGTTCACAGCCAAACAGGCTGTGAACAAAGCAGGTTGGCAGCTCTGAGTGTTCTCCTTTGTGAACAAAGCAGACTGGCAGCTCGTAGTGTTTAGGACTCCAGCATGAGTCTGAAATGCTTGCTGCCAGGACTGGTAGGGAGACCCCTAGTGGTCATTTCTTCAAAGTGGAAAATTAAATAGAAAGAAGCATATTTTTTTAATAACATGCAATTGTAAAGTTATTCTGCATACATTAATCTATAATATATAAAAAGTTTTTTTGATGAGAGGTACCCTTTAACATTCCATATGGCATAGCAATCACTACACATAGATGTCGTATCAGAAGCTCGCCATCACCCTTGCACCTTTGTGATCACAATACAGTGGTCCCTCAACATATGATATTAATTGGTTCCAGGAGAACCATCATATGTTGAAACCATCATATGTCGAGTACATATGTCTATGTAAAAATGGTAATTGGTTCTGGGGCCTCGGAACCATTGTATGTTGAATACATATCTCTATGGGAAACTGCTAATTGGTTCTGGGATGACCATTGTATGTGGAGTGTATGGGGAGTGTTTAACAAACCAGGGTGCCTCCAGCTGTTGCACAACTACAACTCCCAGCATGCATGTACAGCCATTGACTGTCTGGGCATGCTGGGAGTTATAGTTTTGCAACAGCTGGAGGCACACTGATAGGGAAACATTGATGTATGGGGTGTATAGTGTGTCTATGTATTGTATGTGATGTGTGACATCGCATACAGTACTGTACAGTTCTTTAAATACCTTCAGGGGGGACAGAATGTCCTCCATTACGATCCTGCCGACTACAGCCCTATAGGAAAGGAAGGGGAGGGCAGCCAGCAGCTCATTGGATGCCTGCAGCAAGATGCTACAGGCTATTGGCTATGGCTGCACTGGGGGGGCGGGGCTTACACGGAGCTCACAGTGGAAGCCTCCGTGAGTTAGCAGGACAGCATGTGAGTAACAGGAGGCAGAACGGGGCACACGGGGCACATTAAACAACTATCTGTCAGTTGCTGAAGTTGTCAGTGCTGTCAGATAGCTGTTTGTACGATGGCCCCGACACACAGCAGCATCATATGTCGAGGCTGTCTTCAACATACGATGGGCTCTGAGAGGCCATCATATGTTGAAATGATCATATGTCGGGGCCATCATAAGTCGGGGGGTCACTGTACTTTGCTATGGTATTTTGCCTAGCATCATCTTTAAATTGTGGTCCGCCAGATTTTGCAAAACTACAACTCCCAGTATGCCCGGACAGCCAACGGCTGTCCGGGCATGCTGGGAGTTGTAGTTTTGCAACGTCTGGAGGGCCACAGTTTGGAGTCCACTGCACTAGTGTAAAGTAAAGTGCCATGCTAATTCACTGACAGAGTAGTCCAGGCAGGCCGATAACAAATAGCATTACCGTAGCCAAGTACAATACAGTCCAGACATACTAGCAAAGCTGTTACTGGTTACGTCTTTTGGAGACGACAACATTATAAGGAAAATAACAATAATCTGGAGATGTGTGCATGTCTGGACTCCTGGTACCAACGCCGTGAAGAACGTTCCAAGCTGCTATAAGACATTAGTCACTTAGGTTTTTACAATGTTTTTCCCATTTCCTTTCTCCCATCTCCTCTGTGGTCAGCAGTATAAGATTCCACACAACTCCCACCTAAACACACATTTCCTGTTTATAGTCTCTCCGTCGCTCTCAGGTTGAGGAGACGGTTTATTTTAGTAATGTCGCAGGATAGGAGCCACTTACAGGTGAATGGAACTATTGGAACAGAAGTCATAACTCTGCAAAGTCATATGTGACATAGAGAAAGCCAAGGGTCCCAGACAATTTGGGCTGCGTATGTCATTTTAAGATGGGGCCCAAACAAACGATAACCTCCTCCTCTGCCCAGGGGTTAGCAGTGTACTAGTTATAACCAGCACTAGTGTTGGGCGTGAATATTCGCATTTCGAATTTTTATCTCGAGATGTCGCAAATTCGCGAATATTGCGAATACATTCACTATATATTCGAAATTGCGAATATTCATTTTTCTGCATATGCGCATACTCGCATATGTGAATATTCGCATATTCGCATATGTGAATATTCGCATATGCGTATTTTCACATATTCCTTCTTTTCACTTGTGGGCCAATGCAAATACACTTGTCAGAGGTTATCAACAACATCCCTAGCAACCAATAGTAAAGTTGCCCACCCCCTCACTGTTTCTTCTTCGAATACGTGAATATGTAAATATTCGCATATGCGAATATAACAAATTCGCGAAATTCAGGAATATAGGACGAATATTCATCTATATATTCGCAAAATATTGTGAATTCGAATATGGCCAATGCCGCTCATCACTAACCAGCACCAGGGCCGGTTCTGCCTATAGGCAAAATAGGCAGCCGCACGGAGCGCCCTCTTGATAGGGGCGCCACTTTGCCTGCTGCAAGAAAGTCAGTAACCAGTCAGCATCTGAAGCACCTGCCGCTCATCCGAAGCACTCACCCAGCCAGCACAACCGTCCCGTGAGGAGGTTTGTTACAGTGGTCACCAAGCTACCACAGCTGTCTGAGAAAAGCTATACAGTGGTCCTTGAACATACTAACACCAAACATCACAGACCAAAGTACCAAATTATAACAAATGTTAAATCTTTATTTAAGTATATCACATAAAAACAAGTAAAATACATATATGGAGAGGTTGACCGGTAGCACAGGAAGAAGATAGCGAGGTAAAAAGAGGGAGCAATATTAAAGTTACAGCTTACAAAAGTGCATAGCATCTGGTGCAGGATACAGCTCTGACATACACATTAAAGGGGTTCTCCACCATAAGGTGATTTTAGTACGTACCTGGCAGACAGTAATGGACATGCTTAGAAAGGATCTGCGCTTGTCTTGGGGCTAAATGGCTATGTCATGAGATTACCATAATACTGTGGCTAGCTTTTTATGAACTAGTATTTCCTGTTTGACTTTTCATTTTTTTGACTACAAATCCCACAATTCCATTTTCCTCCCTCCCACACATCAGCCACCTCACCCATTGAAACAAAAAAGAGCTGCATCCATTCAAAAGACCTGTGGTTTTCAATCAGGGTGCCTACAGCTGTTGCATTATTTGCAGATTGATCTCTCCACCCATAGAAGCAGACAGGCTCCCTGTCATCAGCTGACTAGTGAGTCAGGTCTCGGCTGCATAGCAAGCTGGGAAAAATCTGAGACAACAGTCATTTTGTATGCTGGTAAAAATAAATATTGGGGTTAAAATCACAGAAGAATTGTGAGAAAACCATCACACACAGGTACAGACACTATGTTATGAACTACACTAACTTTACAGCCCCTGTAGCATAGTCAAATAAAAAATCCTGGAATACCACGTTAACATTAGTGTAGCAGTAGCAACATAATAATGGTACATTAAACATGACAGTATGAGTGCCATACAGTAATAGAGAAATCGCAAAACAAATAGTTAGTACCTCATATGATGGTCATGCACCCTGCCTGAGCATCTCACCCAGACCCTGATCCCACCTAAACATTATTTTTTCCTAATTGTAGATAGTGAATCCCATCAGTGTCTATTCTTCAGTAGATCAATGACATGATCTTTTTCGACTCCATTGCACAATTCTCCACCTCTACAGACACTATTTTGCATTATAATAATCACCAATTTAGGATAAATCACGGACCAAAGAAAAGAAAAACACACCATGGTGCCTCAATGTTCCTTTTACATCCAAGGCCTCTTCAACAATTAATATAACGTGACCTGAGTTAACACTTGGCTCTGCATGAGGCGCTGTTCTAGGTGATATATTATGTTATGTTATCTATTAACCCTTATGTTACAGGCACTGCTGTTATTTCTTGCATGTAGACAAGGCCTGGTCTAGTTCACAGTGTAATTACAATGTCATTTGGCATGCACATATATTTCCAGGACACCTCTGGTATGGCTTCAGCTCACTACGGGCAGAATACTACAGACTTCCCCTTAAAAGCCGTTTAACTCTTTTTTGAGGAATGCCTATATGGTAAGTACATAAGTAGAAGTTCCCTTTAAGAAGCGAGCTGCAGAAATTCCGACAGGGGTGTTTAGTGTTTGCAGGAATCTTGATCTCATGGTTTTTTAATGTGTTAAGCAAAGGTGTAGGTGTTGTGTGCAATGAACAGGTCTGGAAATGGAAAGATCTAGAAATAAACTGGAAGTTTTCAGCTTCTCCAAACAAAATAAGAAGCGAGTGAACTTTTGAACAGAAGAACATATCCAGTCCTGAGAGAGTAGGAACACTGACTCATGTATCATAGGCTCTTGTAACCGGCCAGGTGGATCTCCACCTAACAGACATTGTCTGATGACAACACTTCTATTTTACTTATCTTTTTATGTTGCATGTTTGCTTAAAATTGGTGCATGGTTATTATTACATCCATCTTCTTTGATACTTTTCTCTGTTAGTCTGCTGTAGACTTTCAAATAACATCTGATTACATTATAAAGAGTCAACCCAGTCAATTTATTTCTCAAATGATTCTGGACAGTTCTATTCCACCTATAAGTTATGATATGTTTTTCCATAGTGATTTCGTAAATATCCGGATCATTTTGCAGCATGTACCAGTTGGAGAATGGGGCTTGTTTTATTTTCTCATTCATTGGGTATTTTTGAATGTGAAAACTGCTCTTGCGGCTTGCAATTTTTTGCTACTTTTTCCATTAATTAGTTGCTCTCTAGAAATAGTTTCTATTTTTCTTCTGGCATGCGTAAGCACCTGTCGGGGGTAACCCCTAGCAACCAAGCGGTTGGATAATTCCTCTGCTTGTTGATAAAATGTGTCTGGATCGGAATTAGTTTTAAATGAACTAACTGACTGTATGGAATACTAGATTTTGTTTTTGTAGGGATGGGAAGAATCAAAATGTAAGATGGCATTACGAGCTGTACTTTTCCTGAATCCTGTTATGTGGAGGTTACCCTCCTTAACCTCTATTTTATGTTTTGAGGTGCCCCCAAAAACTGCTGTAAACATGATTTTTTCCTCATTGATGTCATTGAGGTACGATACGAACTCAGTGAATTCGGTTGAGGACCCCCGACCACGCAATAAGGATATCATCCACATATCGAAGTATCAATTGAATATGATGGAGAAAAGGATTTAGTGGGGGTAAAAATATAATTCTGCTCAAAAATGGTCAAACATTTTTTGGCAAAAACGCAAGACACCGGGGACCCCATCGTGGACCCCAGTAGTTGCCTTTACCAAGTTCCATCATATTCAAAACAATTATTGTGTAACACCAAAGATGTCGCTTCTACTATGAAGCGAACAAATCCAGCTGACAAAAAAGTCCTTAGAGCCTGTACACACGCATCCAAAGGGATGTGGGTGTACAGGCTATTGACGTCAATCGATGCTAGACTGAAACCATCTGACCATGTAAAATATTGAAGTGCAGATATGAGGTCACCTGAATCTTTTACATATGTGGGGATTTGTTTCTGTAATGGAGAAATGAGCCAGTCATGGTAACTTGATAATGCTTGCGTGGGGGAATCTATGGCGGAAACAATCGGGCAACCAGGTGGAGGATTAGTACCTTTATGAATTTTTGGCAGGATGTATATATGAGGTTTGGATGGATGTGTAGGGATAAGCTCTTCAGCAGTTTTCTCACTGATCATATTATCTTCTACGTGCTTCTGAAGAAAGCTCCGTAGTTTATCCATGATTTTAATTATTGGATTATTGGGCAATTCCTCATTTCAATATTTCTGCCTCATAATCTTTTTTCCACCAAATAACTGTGGCACCTCCTTTATCTGCCCTAGACACCATCACCTCATCATTATTTTTAAGCCAATCTAATGCTTGATGTTCACCCTTTGTGATATTAAATCCTGCCTTAGGATAAATAAGGGCTTTTACCTCCTTGCACACTGCTTGGTGAAAAGTGTCAATGGAGCTGCCTGGAACTATGGGAGGATTAAACGTGGATTGGTTCCCACCTCTAAAAAAGCTGGGTTTCTCTTGATTACTCTGAAGGGGCCTGTCTATGCCCTCCGCTTCATCCCATAGTTCAATGCGATCCTTGACAGGCAAAGTTTAGTATTTCAGAAAAGTTGGGCTGGCCGGTTAGGCAGGGTTTTTGTTCTTGTAATGATGTTATAGCTGGTTAAGCTTGTTTCGTTTCGTATTATGTATTTTTAAAGTTTTTGTATTTTTTTTTATTATTATACAAATAGTCCCAGTTCCAATTACTGGAAGTGTTAAGATTTATATGTAGATTTTTAATTTAAGAAAATTACAAATCTGAAAAAAAAATTGTTTTGAAACCAACTGCTGTCAAAACATTATAATCTCAGAGTTCCCCTTGTTAGGCTGGGTTCACACTACGTTTTGTCCCATACGGGAGCGCATACGGCAGGGGGGAGCTAAAAGCTCGCGCTCCCGTATGTGACCGTATGCGCTCCCGTATATCATTCATTTCAATGAGCCGACCGGAGTGAAACGTTCGGTCCGGTCGGCTCATTTTTGCGCCGTATGCGCTTTTACAACCGGACCTAAAACTGTGGTCAACCACGGTTTTATGTCCGGTTGTAAAAGCGCATACGGCGCAAAAATGAGCCGACCGGACCGAACGTTTCACTCCGGTCGGCTCATTGAAATGAATGACATACGGGAGCGCATACGGTCACATACGGGAGCGCGAGCTTTTAGCTCCCCCCTGCCGTATGCGCTCCCGTATGGGACAAAACGTAGTGTGAACCCAGCCTTAAACAACCTTATTCAGGTTTATGGAACAGACTGTTGCAAAAATTTCTACAACTTAAACTGCCCCCCTTTTAAATCCACCCTTGATAACCTTGTCACATAAAATACTACCTCTTTTTTGATAGCACTTTTATCACAGATTTTAGTGTTTTTTGAAGTTTGTATTTTTTGCAATTGCATGTTCTGTAATGCACATCATGTAACAATGTTTAGCACTTCTATGATCACTCTTAAGAGTAGTTTGTAGACATTGTTTAAAGCTTGTAAATTTCATAATAATCATAATTTAACATTCTAATTAGAGATGAGCGAATTTACAGTAAATTCGATTCGTCACGAACTTCTCGGCTCGGCAGTTGATGACTTATCCTGCATAAATTAGTTCAGCTTTCAGGTGCTCCCGTGGGCTGGAAAAGGTGGATACAGTCCTAGGAGACTCTTTCCTAGGACTGTATCCACCTTTTCCAGCCCACCGGAGCACCTGAAAGCTGAACTAATTTACGCAGGATAAGTCATCAACTGCCGAGCAGAGAAGTTCGTGACGAATCGAATTTACTGTAAATTCGCTCATCTCTAATTCTAATAGGCTATAGATAAATAAACACTTATTTACATAATAAAAAGCTACCCAGCTGTCTGGATTGGAGTGTGAATGTGGGAGATTTGTAGGATAGCTTGGATATGAAGAGTGGTGTAGAAGTGACACTAATGTGAAGAAATTCTTACAAACACATCATAGGTGTCCAAAGCCATTAAATCATTTCATTAAAGTGCTGATTTGACTCTAAGTAAGGTTTGTGTTTCTAATGTGAAAGTGTCCAAAAATGTTATTGTGTTTCATTCAGGCTTCAGTTTTCAAGAACTTATGTTAGAGCCTTTTGTACTTGAAGAGGTGCCATTCACAACGTGGGCAAAAATGATCCACATCTCTCGTAGCGTTCATACAGAAGGGAATAAAGCAGCATCCAGCCACGAGCCCCAAAAACATAATTGCTATACATAAAATCCAGGTAAGAAGTCCAGAATGGAAGGTAACTCTTGTTACTACATTTTCATGTTATGAAGAACATGTTGCGGGGCTTGGAGAATCAACCGGACACCTACCAATCGGATGTGTCCCGGTCTCCACAATGGAAACAGGAACCGGTTGGTGATAGATCACTTTAGGTTGACACAGTGTGAGAAATAGCTTGTGGATGTGTCACAGTGGGCACTGGCTGCAGGCAGTATTGTGGAGTAGATAAGTATGGAGTAATTGCTGGAGGCTCATCATCCATATTAGCTGTGCTTGGCATCTTCTGGTCAAACATTTTTTAACATTATGGACTTTACATGTACATTCAGTTCCTTAAATGGAACCCTTCTAACTTGCAAGGCTTTTAGGAGGACACAGCATAGCACATGACTACAACTCCCAGCATGTCCTTACTGTAATGGCATGCTGGGAGTTGTAGTTGTGCCGCAGGGGAGATGCACGGGTGGGTGACAATAAATGTATTAACCTATTTTTCTTGTTTTTTTGTTTTTTCTCCTTTCAGATCCATGTATCCTGTTGACTGCTTCGGATTCGGTGGACTGCATTGATGACCAGCATTTTTTTCTGTTGAATAAAATGGTTAACGAGGGCTTGTGGAGGAGTGTGTTTTTTTTTTTTTATAATTTTTTTTTTTAAACTTGCTGTTTTTTTTATTTACTTAGTAGTGGAAGCTGTCTAAAAGGCGGAGTCCATTACTAAGACTAGGCTTAGCGTTAGCCCCAAAAACAGCTAGCACTAACCACCAATTATTACCCTGTTACTCACCGCCACAGGGCTTCCAGGAAGAGCCGGTACCAACAGGTCCAGAGCATCAAAAATGGCGCTCCCGGGCCTAGGCGGTAACAGGCTGGCGTTATTTAGGCTGGCACTCCCCATCAAGTAACATCAGGCTGTTGCTGCTTGGTTGGTATTTGGCTGAAAATATATATAGGGAGAACCCTATGCTTTTTTTTTTTTTTATTTTTTTTATTTAATTATTTATGCAAAAAAAAAAAATCATAAGGTTCCCCCTATTTCTATTCTTAGCCAAATACCAACCAAGCAGCAACAGCCTGACATTACCAGGGTGGGTGGGCATCATTGTTACTGGCCCTCCCCAGCCTAAATAACGCCAGCCTGTTACCATAGCCATTTTTGATGCTCCGGGCCTGTTGGTACTGGCTCCTCACAGCACCCCTGTGGCAGTGGGTACCGGGTAATAATTGAGGGTTATCGCTAGCTGTTTTTGTGGCTAACGGTAAATAGACTCTGTCTATAAGACGGCTTCCACTACTAAGCCTGTGAAGTAAAAAAATGTATTCCCCCCCCCCTAAACACTCCCCCAAAAGCCCTCATTAACCATTTTATTAACATTTAAAAAAAAAAATGCTGGTCACCGTAGTCCTCTGAATCTAAAGTAATCCCAGGATACACAGATCTGAAATGAGAAGTAAAAAAAATTTAAATAAAATGAGTTAGGCTGGGTTCACACTACGTTTTGTAACCGTATTTAATGCATGTCTATGAGCCGACCGGAGTGAACCGCAGCCTCCGGTCGGCTTCTTTTTCGGCCGTATGCGGTTTCCCGACCGTAGGCAAAAACGCGGTCGACAACGTTTTTGCCTGCGGTTGGGAAACCGCATACGTCCGAAAACGCAGCCGACCGGAGGCTGCGGTTCACTCCGGTCGGCTCACAGACATGCATTAAATACGGTTCCCCTATACGGCTGAGTGCGGGCGCCGTGATTAAGCCCCCCCCCGTCCTCCCAGCCGTATACGGGAACCGTAGTTACAAAACGTAGTGTGAACCCAGCCTTAGTACATTAAGGGTATGTTCACACGCGCAGATTTTCGCAGCGTAATTAGCTGCGGATCCGCTGGTGAAGGCCCCGCTCTATGCTGGCTTTATATGTGCCTGCTGGTAGCCGTTGGCTGTCTGGGCATGCTGGGAATTGTAGTTTTGCAACATCTGGAGGTCCGCAGGTTGGAGATCACTGCTATAGACTATCGATAATGTGTCATGTCCTCGAATAGGAAGTTTCTGTCCTTATTAACTGTAACAATTTATTTAAATCAAACTGTAATTTTCCCAAGTACAACAAAGGTGGCGTCACTGCTTGTTGAGCGAGGGGCCTAAAATAGTATAATGATGGAAATCGGGCTGAGTGTCTGAGCCTTAAGGGCTAATTTATTCGGTTCAATGTTAATATTACACATTCCCATCTAAATAACGCTTTACCATTTAATCAAACCAATGTCAATGACTTAATTGATCCATATAACACAATACATGCATAATACAGCACGGAGCCCTTTCTGCATAGAGATTTACAGAAGCAATAAGTGTTCCTCTTGGCAAAGAATGGCAGTAAGCTCCGTAATCATTTTCTGCAGCTGTTGAATGTATTAATCCGGGTAGGTTCATTGTTGCTTCTATGGGATTTATCTGAATTATCCTGAAATGATATGCACAGTAAAGGGACAGGTAGAATTCCCCAGTTCTAATACTCTTCTTATATCTCTGCAGTCATGTCAGTGCATTCCTTTGCCTTGTATATTCAATCCCTTTCAGTGGATTGCATTTTGTTAACTGGCTAAATAAATTACCGTATATACTCAAGTATAAGCCGACCCGAATATAAGCTGTGGCACCTAATTTCACCCCAAAAACCCAGGAAAAGTTATTGACTCGACTATAAGCCTAGGGTGGGAAATACATCATCCTCCCATGTCATCACCCCCCCCCCCTGTCATCATCCAGACCCCCGTTATCATCCCCCCCCCCTTTATCATCACCGCCTGTCAATCCCTTCAGTCATCGGCTGTCCGGGCATGCTGGGACTTG
The DNA here is from genome assembly GCF_029499605.1 of Hyla sarda. NCBI lineage: Eukaryota > Metazoa > Chordata > Amphibia > Anura > Hylidae > Hyla > Hyla sarda. Next base: position 45,690,827 of record NC_079193.1, read on the forward strand.
TAGTTTTGAAACCTCTGGAAGTCCGCAGATTGAAGTCCACTGAGGCCTTCGTCATCATCCAGACCCCCCCCCCCCTTTAGTTTTCTACTCACCTCCCCTCGGTGGGAAGGAATGGTGAGCTGTTCCGTGACATCTATGCTGCAGGGACTGTCCGGTGGGGAGGGTAAGTCGTTCCGGGCTGTCCATTTTCACCGGGGGGGGGGGGGCCTCTTCTCCGTGCTCCGGCCCTGCCCCGGACTAGTGACGTTGCCTTGACGACGACGCACAGGGACGCTACGCATGAACGTCCCTGTGCGTCGTCGGCAAGGCAACATCACTAGTCCGGGGCCGGCCTGGAGCAGAGAAGAGGGCTCCCCCCGGTGAAAATGGACAACCCTCCCTACCAGACAGTCCCTGCAGCATAGATGGCCCGGAACAGCTCACCCTTCCTTCCTACAGAGGGGGAGTGAGTAGAAAACTAAAGGGGGGGGGGGGTCTGGATGATGAAGCCCCTATGGTGCCAGAATAGCAAAAAAAAAAAAAACACATAGCATACCATTTTGGAAACTAGACCCCTTGAGGAACGTAACAATGAATAAAGTGAGCCTTAACCCCACAGGTGTTTCACGACTTTTGCATATGTAAAAAAAAAAAAAAAAAATCACTAAAATGTGTGTTTCCCCCCAAATTTCACATTTTTGCAAGGGTTAATAGAAAATACCCCCCAAAATGTGTAACCTCATCTCTTCTGAGTATGGAGGTACCCCATAAGTTGACCTGAAGTGCACTACGGGCTAACTATAATGCTCAGAAGAGAAGGAGTCATATTTGGCTTTTTGAGAGCAAATTTTGCTTGGGGGGTATGTCGCATTTAGGAAGCCCCTATGGTGCCAGGACAGCAAAAAAAAAAACACATGGCATACCATTTTGGAAACTAGACCCCTTGAGGAAGGTAACAAGGAATAAAGTGAGCCTAAATACCCCACAGGGGTTTCACGACTTTTGCATATGTAAAAAAAATATATAAATTTTCACAAAAATGTGTGTTTCCCCCCATCTCTTCTGAGTATGGAGGTACCCCATAAGTGGACCTAAAGTGCACTGCATTATCTGCATAATGCAGGCATTTCCGAATTGCCTCAAACCGCCTCCGTGTCATCGCCATACTGTAAAGCGGGTCTGGTAGAGGACGTCCCCGCTCCAGTACTGACGAGCACTTTGTTTTTTGTCTAGGCCCATATGCAGCATGAGGCCCCAAAATGTCCTCATTTCCGCTGCATCAATGGCGCGCCATTCATTGGGCCTGGCCAAAAGCGAATTGGGGTGGTGGGGAATGAACTGCTGGGCATACAAGTTTGTTTGCTCCACCATGTGACTGACCAGGCTGTCACTGAAAAAAAACTTTAAAAAGTCCAGATCAGTGAAGCCAGCCGTGTCAATCCGGATTCCTGAGTCGCCAACAAACTCAGGAATCCGTGGTTGATAATCCTCTGGAGGGCTCCAGACAGGGTCATGGGAAGGGGGCTCCGGTGCACTTGTCTGGGGGGCCGGACTCCTATTACGAGCGGCATTGCCACTCGTACTAGTGTCGGCCACTGGGTCACTCTCATGGGGGGGTGCATGGCCTCACCTGGCAGCGTCTCCGCCGCCCTATAGGGGACTGATCATCACTACTAGATGATGAGGAGGACGAGGAAGAACACAAAAATGTAGGATCTTCCTCGTCCTCACTGGCAGATTCGGAGTCGGAGGCTAAAAAAGCGTAAGCCTCCGCTGCCATCGCCTTTTTTCTACGGTGGCGGGGCAGTGGCGGGGGGAGGGGGTGTGTGCTGGGGGGGGGGGCGGGGAAGTATGTAGTGTGTGGTGCTTGTAAAAAGTGTACAACAGCAATAGAAAAAGGGTTTGCTGCCCCCCCCAAAAAAGGGTTGGCTCACGCAGCTCCCTGAACCCCTAATAGGACCCGGGGTAAGGGATCAGACCCTAAAAGGACCCTGGGGGACCTATTAGGGGGTCGGGGGGGGGGGAAAGCTGCGGCCCAAAAAAAACGGATGGCGCACGCAGCTCCCTGAACCCCTAATAGGACCCGGGGTCAGGGATCAGACCCTAATAGGACCCTTGGGGACCTATTAGGGGGTCGGGGAATTAAAAAAAAAACTTTTTTAACTTTATTAACTCCTACCTGTCCCTGCAATCCGCTGTCCCTATTCTAAGGCTCCAGAGGGGGCTCCGGAGCTCTGAGGGGGGATCCACGGTCTTCTCCTCACTGCTGCACACGCTGACTGAACACAGAGAACGGGTGCAGCAGCGGGAAGGGACTTTTAACCCCTTCTCTGCTGCACTGCTATTGGCTGAACGATCGCCAGCCAATAGTAGCATTGCTGGGGAGTATTGTCACCTCTCCCCAGCAACGGCAGGTGATGTTCGGTGTATCATACATCGCCGATCACCATCTAGTTCCGGGTCATCGGGTCACCACTGACCCGAATGACCGGAATCACCGCAGATCACCCGTGCGATTTCGAGGACGATCTGCGGCGATCGCCGACATGTGGGGGTCCCGGGACCCCCCTCGGCGTTTGCCTCGGACGCCTGCTGAACGATTTCAGATTTCGCGATCTGATTGGTTGCCATAGGAAACTCAGCAACTTTTCCTCTGGACAGGTTTTGATAAATCTCCCCCATACTGTATATCAGCCAATTAGTTAAAGATCATCACAGGGGGCCTGATGAAACGCCTAGTGGCGTGAAACAGCGGTTGTCATCCAAGCATACGCTCCTGCCATCTCAGCTCTGCTCGTGACACAGGGGTAATGTTTGCTTCAATGTTCCACGTTTGAACATTGAATAAATCTATGCATCAGGATTCTGTGGTGAGTGCTCGGATCTTTCATTCTTCTATTTGAAGTTATGCCCTGTTTGTTCATGGCCGTGTAGCACCCTGTAAGGTCCGGAATAGCTACCTATTCTTACCTTTGTTTAGCCTTAAGTGACATCTATACCTGCAGACTACACATGGGCAGTGCACAATAGTAATTCTACTTGGATTTTTGTTAAAGATGGCTTCCATATCCTGCACACACCATATTCAGCATACCCAAATAAAAACAAGAACTAAATCATATAAGGTTATCTATATTGTCTGAGGAAGTACTGGTAGACAATAACCAATGAGCTACCAGTATTCACCTGAACTATGACATATGTCATCCTGTTTACATGCTATTATAAAAGGCTTAAAGGGCTACTCCGGTGGAAAACATTATTTTTTTTTTTTTTTAAATCAACTGGTACCAGAAAGTTAAACAGATTTGTAAATTACTTCTAGAAAAAAATCTTTACCCTCACGGTACTTTTTAGCACATGCGTGCAACAGAGAAAACTATTTTCTTTTTGAATTTCTTTTCTGTCTGACCACAGTGCTCTCTGCTGAAACCTGATGCCCGTATCAGGAACTGTCCAGAGCAGGAGAAAATCCCCATTGCAAACTATGCTGCTCTGGACAGTTCCTGACATGGACAGAGGTGTCAGCAGAGAGCACTGTGGACAAGACAAAAAATAAATTCAAGAAGAAAAGAATTTCCTCTGTAGCATACAGCTGCTAAAAAGTACTGGAAGGGTAAAGATTTTTGAATGGAAGTTATTTACAAATCTGTTTAACTTTCTGGCACCAGTTCATTTAAAAAAAAAAAATGTTTTCCACCAGAGAACCCCTTTAAGCAACTGTTAATTCTTGTGACTTCTGCTATTGAGTTTGTGTAAGAGTCACCTATATATCGATATATACCGTATTTTTCGCCGTATAAGACACACTTTTTCTTCTCCAAAACTGGGGAGGTGCTTCTTATACGGCGAATACACACCTATCGCCGCGGTCCCTGTGGCCATCAACGGCCGGGACCCGCGGCTAATTCAGGACATCACCGATCGCGGTGATGCCCTGTATTAACCCTTCAGAAACAGCGATCAAAGCTGACCGCTGCGTCTGAAGGGAAAGTGACACTAACCCGGCTGCTCAGTCTGGCTGTTCGGGACCGTCACGGTGAAATCGCGGCATCCCAAACAGCTTACATGACACCGGGAGGGACCTTGCCTGCCTCCTCGGTGTCTGCTCCATGCTGGGATCCCCTGCATGGCGGCGCTCTCCTTCGACGTCATCACGTCGTCGCGCACGCCATCCCGTCATCCAATAGGAGCAGCGTGCGTAGCGACGTAATGATGTCGATGTGATGATGGCAATGGAGAGCGTGGATCCCGAGTAAGAAGACGTCCGGAGCGACGGGGACACCACGGGGACACGGCGACAGCGATGGAGCGACATCCAGGGCAGCAGTGATGGGTCCGGAGTGGCGGGGACACATGAGTATTACCTCCTATCCAGTGGTCTTCAACCTGCGGACCTCCTGATGTTGCAAAACTACAACTCCCAGCATGCCCGGACAGCCAACGGCGGTCCGGGCATGCTGGGAGAGGTAGTTTTGCAACATCTGGAGGTCTGCAGATTGAAGATCACTGTTGGGTTCAGAATCTTTTTTTTTCTAGGTTTTGCACCTTTAAAATTGGGTGCATCTTATATGCCGGAGCGTCCTATAGGGCGAAAAATACGGTAAATATATCCTCTTGCTTCTGAGTGAACCAAAGTCCTCTGACCTGAGTTTGCTTTACAGAAGCCAGAAAGAGAGCAGCCCAGTACACAAACAGAACGAGAAGCAAAGTCAGTACAGGCAGCAGTCGAACCTATAGAGCAGCATAGTACAAAATCAGCAGGCAAAAGGCAAGGTCACGAGCAGAGCTCAGTCACTGACCAGTTTAAAATCTCCTGCTGACGGTAAGTGGGAGCACTAACACCGCAAGTGATAGGCATTTTCCCTATTTCTGATTGCATGTACTATTAGTGTCCAATGCAGTCATAAAAAATACATGCTCAGCCGTGTCTAGTAGTAATAATATGTAATTTTTGTTAAGCTTTTTTGCATGTTTTCATCAGCATTTTAATCACTGCTGTCAAAGTCTACAGGTCCCATTAAAGGTGACTAAGTGAAATTTTAGTTATCTGATATTATATTATTAATGCCTAAAATGGCATACTATATACCCACTATAGGACCAGGCAATAAATGAGAGGCAGTAGCTGTTCTTTTCTGGCTACATAGAAGGCACTATAAATTATTAGGAAGGTTCCTCTATGGTAGAAGTGGGTGTCGGGCTCAGAGAGTAATGAAGTCAAATTAAGTCTTGAATAAAAATATGACCTGTACAACTCTAAAAGGTCAGAATAGATAATAACCAAATTGAATGGCAATGAGCAGCTATATTTTGTCTAAATTGTGAGTGCATAAAAATGACTGGAGGGAGGCCAAAAATATATCTTATTCATGTAAAAGATAATAGTTACATATTATGATATATAGATAGTCACAGGGGAGAAATCTCTCTCTCTCCTTTATCCTGAGATGGTTTCATAAATATATATCTAAGGATTCATATCGACAGGATCATCCCAATGTAAGTCCAGAAGAGCACCGGACTATCCCTGTAGTTATTACTCCATTTTTGTATACAGTAGAGATCACCAACCTTGATTTTGTCACGGGACATATCACAACGCAAAAAGTAAGCGCACAATGCAAAAAGTAAACGCACAATGCAAAAAGTAAACAAAACACAAAAAAAGCGTATTTGACTTCTTCCTGTGCTAATGTTTACACACGTATGGCTTAAAGGGGTACTCCCCTGGAAAACATCATTTTTTTTTTTTTTTAAAGGGTTACTCCACAGGAAAACATTTTTTTTCTTTTCTAAAGGGGTACTCCCCTGGAAAACATCTTTTTTTTTTTAAAGGGGTACTCCACTGGAAAACATGTTTTCTTCAATCAACTGGTGCCAGAAAGTTAAACAGATTTGTAAAATTACTTCTATTGAAAAATCTTAATCCTTCCAGTAGTTATAAGCTGCCATATGATCCACAGGAAGTTGTTTTCTTTTTGAATATCCTTTCTGTCTGACCACAGTGCTCTCTGCTGACACCTCTGTCCATTTTAGGAACTGTCCAGAGTAGGAGCAAATCCTCATAGAAAACCTCTCCTGCTCTGGACAGTTCCTGACAAGGACAGAGGTGTCAGCAGAGAGCACTGTGGTCAGGCAGAAAGGAAATTCAAAAAGAAAAGAACTTCCTGTGGATCATAACAGCAGCTGATAAATACTGGAAGGATTAAGATTTTTTAATAGAAGTAATTTACAAATCTGTTTAACTTTCTGCCACCAGTTGATTAAAAAAAAAAAAAAAAAAAAAAAATGTTTTCCAGTGGAGTACCCCTTTAATGAACTGATATTTCAGAAAGTTAAACAAATTTGTAAATTACTTCTATTAAAATCTTAACCCTGATTGATCCCAACTGAACAGTCTAGCAGAGTGTTTCCCAACCAGGGTACCTTCAGCTGTTGCAACACTACAAATCCCAGCATGCCGGACAGCCCTCGCCTGTCCGGGCATACTAGGACTTGTAGTGTTGCAACAGCTGGAGGCACCCTGGTTGGAAAACACTGTCTAGGAGGTGATGGATGCTTATAGAAACTATCTAAAAAAAAAAAAAAATTAATACAAAGGCCTTTCAGGGTTTCTGCAGCTCAGCTCTGATTTACTTTAAAGGGGTGTTCCAGGAAAGAAAACTTTATATATATATATATATATATATATATATATATATATATATATATCAAATGGCTCCAGAAAGTTACACAGATTTGTAAATTACTTCTATTAAAAAAATCTTAATCCTTCCAATAATTATCAGCTGCTGAAGTTGAGTCGTTCTTTTCTGTCTGGCAACAGTGCTCTCTGCTGACATCTCTGCTTGTCTTTGGGAACTGCACAGAGTAGAAGAGGTTTGCTATGGGGATTTGCTTCTACTCTGGACAGTTCCCGAGACACATGTCATCAGAGAGCACTTAGACAGAAAAGAACAACTCAACTTCAGCAGCTCATAAGTACTGAAAGGATTAAGATTTTTTAATAGAAGTAATTTACAAATCTGTTTAACTTTCTGGAGCCAGTTGATATGTAAAAAAAAAAAAAAACTTTTTCCTGGATAACCCCTTTAGTGATGGTCACTACACAATGTACGGAGCTGTCTGCTTCCTGCTCTGTTATCTGTGTATTCTGGCGCCACAGCACTAGCAAACAGATGATCGTCAGGGGGACGGGTGTCAGTGATGGCTAAAATAATTGTCTTTGCATTGCATTGCTACTACATGGAAAAGTCTGATTGGTGTCTTAGATTCCCCCTATTTGCTAAAGAAAATAAAATAAAAAATGCTACTTCCCTGATAATCATTTGGACATCCACATAAGCAGGGTTGGGGGTCATTTAACACTTTAGAGCAGTGGTCTTCAACCTGCGGACCTCCAGATGTTGCTAAACTACAACTCCCAGCATGCCCGGACAGCCGTTGGCTGTCCGGGCATGTTGGGAGTTGTAGTTTTGCAACATCTGGAGGTCCGCAGGTTGAAGACCACTGCTTTAGAGGATCCTTTTTTGTTTAAAGGGTCTACCAAAGATAAGTTCAGGGTACTCCGATGCTTCAGCTCAAACACTACAGACCCCAGCAAGCTATACAACAGTGGACGAATAGGTGACTATGTAATTTTTTTAAGCCATCAGAAAAAGATCAGAGAACTTTCCGGCCTGACGATTTTATGAATGTAATTCTCTGTCTAAGCAGATTGCATGTTATCAACAGAAGTGGGTCAGTGGCTCCGTTACACTCATGTGCTGCCTCTACCTGGGGTAAACAAAGTTTTAAAGGGGTAATCCAGGAAAAAACTTTTTTTTATATATCAACTGGCTCCAGAAAGTTAGACAGATTTGTAAATTACTTCTATTAAAAAATCTTAATCCTTTCAGTACTTATGAGCTTCTGAAGTTAAGGTTGTTCTTTTCTGTCTAAGTGCTCTCTGATGACACCTGTCTCGGGAACCGCCCAGTTTAGAAGCAAATCCCCATAGCAAACCTCTTCTAAACTGGGCGGTTCCCGAGACACGTGTCATCAGAGAGCACTTAGACAGAAAGGAACAACTCAACTTCAGAAGCTCATAAGTACTGAAAGGATTAAGATTTTTTAATAGAAGTAATTTACAAATCTGTTTAACTTTCTGGAGCCAGTTGATATATAAAAACTGTTTTTCCTGGATAACCCCTTTAACCTCTAAAGGACCAAGAACGTTCTGGAACGTCCCCGCACCCTGGGCTTTAAGGACCAAGGACGTTCCAGAACGTCCTGGTGTTTCTCCGGTCTCTGCCGCGCGCCGGGCAGAGATCAGAACGGCATTCCTGCTGAAATCCTTCAGCAGGCATGCCGTGCAAATGCCGAGGGGGGTCCCCCCCCCCCCCCCCCCCATGTCGGCGACCGTTCTGCCCACCCCTGGATGTCGAGGGGATCGTGGGAAGAAGTTGTTGGTTGGTACCTGCATGAGAAGATGCCTGGAGACCCCGATCGTTGCTGGAGACTGCTGGATCCTGGGTCAGGTAGGGAAACTACTGTGGGGGAGGGGGGAATTGAAAGTGAAAGTAAAGTGATCTTTACTGTGGCAACCACTAGGAAGGCCAAACTGCAACTCCCAGCATGCCCAGAGAGCCAAAGGCTGTCTGGGCATGCTGGGAGTTGTAGTTTTGCAACATCTGGAGGGTCACAGTTTGGAGACCACTGTTACAGTGGTGCCCAAACGGTAGCCCTCCAGATGTTGCCAATCTAAAACTCTCAGCATGCCTAGACTGTCCAGGTATGCTGGGAGTTGTAGTTCTGTAACATCTGTCCCTTCAGATTTTCATGATATTTTTGAAAATTGCTGCTCTACTTTGAAGCCCTCTAATTTTTTCAAAAAGCAAAAATATGTCCATTTTTACATAGTTACATAGTTAGTACTGTCGAAAAAAGACGTACGTCCATCAAGTTCAACCAGGGAATTGAAGGGTAGGGGTGTGGCGCGATATTGGGGAAGGGATGAGATTTTATATTTCTTCATAAGCATTAATGTTATTTTGTTCCAGGAATATATCTAACCCTGTTTTAAAGCTGTAAATTTTTCCTGCTGTGACCAGTTCCTGAGGTAGACTGTTCCATAAGTTCACAGTTCTCATGGTAAAGAAGGCGTGTCGCCCCTTGAGACTAAACTTTTTCTTCTCCAGATGGAAGGAGTGCCCCCTCGTCCTTTGGGGGGTTTAACCTGGAACAGTTTTTCTCCATATTTTTTGTATGGGCCATTAATATACTTATATACGTTTATCATATCCCCCCTTAAACGTCTCTTCTCAAGACTAAACAATTGTAACTCCTTTAATCGCTCCTCATAGCTAAGATGTTCCATGCCCCATATTACTTTAGTCGCGCGTCTCTGCACCCTTTCCAACTCCGCAGTGTCCCTTTTATGGACAGGTGCCCAAAACTGAACAGCATATTCCAGGTGAGGCCGTACCAATGCTTTATAAAGGGGGAGTATTATGTCCCTGTCCCTTGAGTCCATGCCTCTTTTGATACATGACAATATCCTGTCGGCTTTGGAAGCAGCAGCCTGACATTGCATGCTATTCTGTAGTCTGTGATCTACAAGTACACCCAGATCCTTCTCTACCAGTGACTCTGACAGTTTAATCCCCCCTAAGACATACGATGCATGCAGGTTATTAGTACCCAGATGCATAACTTTACATTTATCCACATTGAACCTCATTTGCCAAGTGGATGCCCAGACACTTAGTCTATCCAAGTCATCTTGTAACTTATGCACATAAAGTGGACATATTGTATTTGTGAATAAAAATAAAATTTATTTGGAATATCCATTTTCCTTACAAGTAGAGAGCTTCAGAGTTAGAAAAATGCAAAATTTTCAAAATTTTCATGAAATTTTGGGATTTTTCACCAAAAAGGATGCAAGTAACGCCGAAAATTTACCACCAAAATAAAGTAGAATATGTCACGAAAAAACTATCTCGGAATCAGAATGATAACTAAAAGCATTCCAGAGTTATTAATGTTTAAAGTGACAGTGGTCAGATGTTCAAAAAACGCTCTGGTCCTAAGGTGTAAAATGGCCTGGTCCTTAAGGGGTTAAGCATCCATTCTTTTAAAACCTTGATTTTCCTGATATTGCAATCAGAATTGTCGTCAAATATGAACCCTTAGAGGAAGATTTAGCCACCTAAACATTGGTGCCCATGACAATGGATGCTAATTGTTGTCATACATTATTCTCTGGCATATATGGGATATTCACTATTATAAGCCCGTAGACGTGCAGACATATGGAAGACAGATGTTGCCGTCATGCTGTCCCCTCTTCCTAATCACGTGCAGTCGGCATCGGGTGGATTTCAGGTAATGTTGCTCCAGGCAGGAAGCAAGGACAGGAAAGAGGTCAGACCGGAGGTGAACCAAGCCTCCCAATATTGAATCTACACTGCTTTTATATATGGCAGAAAAATTATAATAAAACAAAGACCCCCTGAATCCTACAGACAACAGCTTTCCATTAGCAGCGGTGTGCATAGATGAGAGGAGGCGCCATTTTGGTGTCAGGTTTTGCCTCCCTGAATTGAAGGGCTTTCACACCTTTTCTATGACCCTTGGGCAGTTTCCCCACCCCCATGTTGGCTAACAAGCAGACTCCTACACAGACTCTTGTCACTTAGTAATAGACAAGATAGGACCAAACAGGGTTTGGCCAACTCTCTCCCATGGTTTTCATTGTCTTTTTATATTGATAGGTTGTGTACCAAAACTAAGGAGGGCCCTTAGCCCTGTTGTAACAATAGATGTTCACATGGATTTTGGTGCAAAATCTGAGCACATTCTACGCATAAATCCATGTGAAATTCATTCCCAAATCCCAATCCATTATATTCAATGGAATTGAACGCATGGAAACAAATGACACATCATTTATTGACAGATTTTGAATATTTGACTTGTTGGTGAAAAACTTAACCAGCAAGCTACCTACATACATAAGGTTACCAGCAATAAAATACTGCAACATGCATCAAATTGGAGGTAAATCAGTGTAAATATGTGAGGAACAAAATCTGGGTTCTCCCAAAGTTCCACAGTCTGAAGATAAGATGATCCATGCTACTTTGTGTATATATATATATATATATATATATATATGATAAATACTAGCTTTCTTGAACACAGTCAATATCTGATATCACAACATATCACTTCAGAGATATCACAACAGTGGAATTGTTTGGGCCTTGATACCAAAATTTTAGCAGGGACAACTATCGAAACAGTCATTGCTTCATCTTCCATTATATCAATTCTGATTTTTGATACCTCATGGGGACAGGCCCAAGACCCAGTTGCAAAACCAGTGACTACACCCTTCACACGGATCCTGCCGACCAGTTCGTCTGTCCAGTCTAAGTCAAGTTTTGGGGATAATAGAAGAATCTGATGGGCCCCATAGCAACCAAGGATAGAGTTGTGAAGATCCTCTGTCTATTATAGTCAACCCTGGCTGTAAGCACCAAAATTGGAATTTCTATTGTGAAGCAGAACATTTCAGTGCTAGTCAGCTCCCATAAAGTCTGTCAAGATAATAAGTCCCAGCAATCCCAGAGGAGCAACTGTGGTTTCTTGCTTCATCCATTAAAATTTTATATCTGTTGAACTGAACTGTCTGAATTACCTTCCTGTAATTGTTCAAGTAGAGTTCAAGTGGTTACCTTAACCTAGCATCCCCCAATGTCCTTTCTCTCTCCTCGGAAAAGATCTATGTCACGTGTCACCTCATCCTCAGCTTTGGTAATATCTTCACCCTTACCATCCTCGGTTAAGTTTACCGTGATTGTACATTTTCCACCAGAACAATCATGGCCATCCAGTACATGCGCAAGGCAAGGAATAGGGAGCTTATTCTTATATCGAGACCCCCCCACACACACACACACACACACCACAGGGGCTGCCTAGGGTCCCCGCTACACCCTGGAATCAGGAGACAATCAAGTTAATCTCTGGTCCTATTGTGCAGGGAGATATTGGCATGTTACTAGTTGTTAATTATGTTAGTTACATTGAAAGCTAACAGTAATACTGAGTTGTCATGGTCTTAGAGAGAGTAGTACTGGCTTCTGGCCCTGTGAAGTCAACCTGAGCCTGGCCAGCACTAGAGTGTTTGTGCCTGAAAGACCGTGGAGAGTGGGTCCTAGAGCTGTGTGAAGTTAACATTGTTCCAGGGGTCTGAGTGAGAGCAACACGGACTTGACTGAATAACAATGACTGGCATAGGACAGCTTGGAAACCACGATTGTAGGATATCTAAGCAAAATCACACGTCTCACTGACTCTAAGTATCAGGCATATTTTGAAATGTATATTTCCTCCTACACGATTTGCAATTGAAAGTTTTAAAAGATTTACATTTTTTGGAAACTTTCCAAATCGTAATGCAGTATGTGATCTGCTGTTCTAATATTAATATTAGAGTAGCCACGTAGTAAAGTAAACAGCAATGATGATAACTGCATATAATCATCATACAGGCAAACCTCAGGAGGGCGTTTGCTTTGACAAAGGTTTTCCTCTCGAGCAGAGTGGAAGGACAATGGCCATTATGTACATGAGCACATTTAGGGACCCCCATGACGATCTGCCCCGCAGAATCTAACACCATTAATAATCAGCCCATCATTCCCTTTGTCTGTGCTGCCCTCGTCTTCTATGGGGAGTTTACGAGTCATTTCTGTTCTGCTTCATTTATGAAGAGGCCACGAGGCTTGAACATACAGTACGGGTAACAGTCATGTAAATAAAGGACAGCTCTGTTGTCGATTAATTCCTTACCTGCAGAATGAAACTGCAAGGAATAGTGTGAACCTGCTAGAAGAATAAATTATTCAATTACACACATTACAAATACCCAGCTTTCCCCCCAGGTCTTTTTCTGTAAATTATTAACACACATTAGTTCTCGGTTGCTGATCAATTATCTCTTAATGCTTCATGTGTGTTTTATTTGTGCAGCCAGTGTTATACGCATAAACAAAATTACTTTTATTTTCCTCGTCACCAAATTCGGAGGAGCGCTGAGAGCCTGAGGACAACGCGTTTAATGTAGTCGTAAACACGCATTTATTAGAAAAGAACGTGTTCTAATATGTTTTCAAATTTTGAAAATTTAAAAGGACACAGCCCATTTACATTTTTGCATTTCGTTTTTTTTCTTCTCCTCGAGTTTTAAAAGACTGATCTATTCTATTTTACCATCCACAGAGCCATATGAGATTTTGTTTTTTTGTGCAAACAATTTGTCACGTTGGGCAGGAATAGAGTGCAGCCCTGAACTAGCCCACTCCCTCTGTCCCTGCCTACTTGCATACCCGCCTTAAGCAGCAGGTCCACAACCACAGTGCTGGTCCCTTCCTAAATAGGTGATGGGCAGACACTGGTCAAAACAATAAACTACAAAAACTCACAAAGGTCGGGAACAGCTGGAGGAAAACAAAACTAACACAAATAACCTAAACACACAAACACACTGAAAGCGAAGTCAACAAGCCAAGTCAAAGCCAGGAGGGAATGGAGAACAATAACAGAGAGCAAAAGAGATGTCAAAAGACAAGCCAAAAAGTATCAGAACAAGATAGACAATAATAATACATAAGTAGCTAGTTAGGTTGAAAGAACTTTCACAGGCAAGGCATGAATGGGAAAGGCTTCCTTACATATCACTGTGCTGATAGCAGGAGGAATCTAATTGGCTCAGCAAGCTGAACCACACCCAGGGCACAGAGGTGTAGTCCCAGCAACAAAATAACAACTGAGCTAGAAGGCATTAACCCTACGGGTTCTGGCAGAACCAGTCATCACACAATTATACTTTGTAATAACACCTTTCATTTTACCATAAAAACTGAAAAATTATTATTTGTCTGAAGATATAAAAAAAAGCAATTTTGTTAATTTTGAGGGGTCTTGTATTTTATTTATTCTGTGGCGCCAATACGATTAAAATAATACCCATCTTGATATACCGTACTTGTCTATTACTACACCACTTAAAAAAAAAAAAAAAAAGCTAAACTTTTTGTTAAAAAATCAGTATGCTTAAAATTGTTCTATTCTGACCCCTATAACTTTCTTATTTTTCCATATATGCGGCTCTGTGAGGGTCATGTTTTGTGCAGTGATCTGTAGTTTTAATCACTACCACTTTTGCTTATATGTTGCTATTTAATCAATAGTTATTGATTTTGTTTTTTCTGGGATGTGATGTGACAAAAAACAAGAATTTTGGTATTTTTTTTTACATTTATGCCGTTCACCAAATTGGATCATTGACACAATATATTTATTTTATATTTTAATAGTTCAGATGTCTCTGCATGCAGCGATTAAAATTATTATTATTTTTTTTTTTTGCAAAAATGGAAAGAGGTGGTAATTTTTATTGATGGGAGAGACTTATTTATATATTTAAAAAACTTTCTTATTTATTATCCTTTTTTTTTTTTTTTTTTACATTTGCAGCAAACTAGTGTAATAAATACCTACATACAGTAGCATTCAATTATATCTGAAACTAAATCTTTCTAAAACAGAACTTCTTGTCTTTTCTCCATCAACTGATACTGTACCTAACCCTGACATTTCCATCTCGGTATGTGGGACTACCATAACTCCCGGGCAGCAGGCTCGATGTCTTGGAGTTATACTTGACTCTGATCTGTCTTTCACTCCCCATATTCAGTCTCTTTCACATTCTTGTCAACTGCATCTTAAAAACATTTCCAGAATCCGCCCGTTTCTCACTACTGAAACTGCTAAAACTCTCATTATTGCTTTGATTCACTCCCGCCTCGACTACTGTAACTCTTTACTAATAGGCCTTCCTTTCTCCAAACTCTCTCCTCTCCGGTCCATCCTTAATGCCGCAGCCAGACTCATCTTCCTCTCCAGCCGCTACACTGACGCCTCCTCCCTGTGCCAGTCACTACACTGGTTACCAATTCAGTCCAGAATACAGTACAAAATCCTCAGTCTCACACACAAAGCTCTCCACAATGCTGCACCTCCCTACATCTCCTCTCTCATCTCCGTCTACCATCCTACACGTTCTCTCCGATCTGCTAATGATCTCACACTAACATCTTCTATAATCCGAACTTCTCACTCCCGTCTCCAAGACTTCACTCGTGCTGCACTGGTTCTCTGGAATGCTCTCCCTCAATCCCTCAGACTCAACAACAACATCCATAGTTTCAAACGTGGCCTAAAAACACATCTCTTCAGACAGGCCTATAACAGTCTCTAATTGGCCTCAACATATCCTCAGAATATCCCCAGTATATCCCCAACATATCCCCAACATATCCCCAATATATCCCCAACATATAATCAATATATCCCCAATATATCCCCAACATATCCCCAACATATCCCCAACATATCCCCAACATATCCTCAACATATCCTCAACATATCCCCAACATACCCCCAACACATCCCCAACACATCCCCAACACATCCCCAACACATCCTCAACACATCCCCAACATATCCCCAACATATCCCCAACATATCCTCAACATATCCTCAACATATCCTCAACATATCCCCAACATATCCCCAACATATCCCCAACATATCCCCAACATATCCTCAACATATCCCCAACATATCCCCAACATATCCCAACATATCCCCAACATATCCCCAACATATCCTCAACATATCCCCAACATATCCTCAACATATCCCTAACATATCCCTAACATATCCTCAACATATCCCCAACATATCCCCAACATATCCCAAACACATCCCCAACACATCCCCAACACATCCCCAACACATCCTCAACACATCCCCAACATATCCCCAACATATCCCCAACATATCCCCAACATATCCCCAACATATCCCCAACATATCCTCAACATATCCCCAACATATCCCCAACATATCCCCAACATATCCTCAACATATCCCCAACATATCCCCAACATATCCCCAACATATCCTCAACATATCCCCAACATATCCCCAACATATCCCCAACATATCCCTAACATATCCCCAACATATCCCCAACATACCCCCACACCTCTTGTTTGAATAGTTATTGTGTAATTTTATGTCTGATACTTGTCTTTGTTTGTACCCCATAATTGTAAGCGCTGCGGAATCTGTAGGCGCTATATAAATAAATAAAAAAAATAGGTCAATATAAAGACGAGGACCTCCTTGGAACTACAAGTCCCCCCCCCCCCCTTTTTTTGTGCTTACCCTTATTGTCTTCTATTGACTCCTATGGTAGCTATTTATTGCACTACTTGTTATGTTCTGTGTGCGTATATATACATAGTTATATTTATTTATCTATTTGTTATATATATCGTGTAGCCTATTTACAGTGGAACTAAGGAAGGCGCACACTAGTCTCGAAACGCATTATCCTAATATCTCAATTTTTAAAAAGCCAACCTGTCTCGTGCATCCGTTTGCGGTAAAATCACTTTCTACTTAGTGACACATCAGCACTCAGTTAACCCCTTTCTCCGTCCTCCTACATACATTAGCTTATGCTAAAGAAACTATATTTAAAGGACAGCAGATGGCCCTGTGCTAACTTTTAGGTATTGCAACGAGAAGTCCCTACTGTTCCATGATAAGGACTCATACAAGGTCTGCGTGCATGATCCCTTATACAAAGTTTAGAAATAAACAACTGTTAGCTATTCATCTTATTGGGCAATCAGAATGTTCCTTTAATTTGTGTTGCATCCCTTCTTTTACATGTATTACTTATTGCTCCAAAAATCTTTCATCTCCTTATCTGAAATCTTTCATTGTCTCTAATTTTTAAGTTTTGTACCTGACAATCTCCAGTCTTCCCCTTGTTCTCTCCCTAGCCTATCCAGAGATTACATTTCCATCAAATATATGATAATTCCCAGAGGAATTGCCTGAGAAAGTGCGCATGAAACAGCTGTCGCCAGGTATCGTTCCCGATGTTTGGCTGTATCCCTCTGCTGCATGTAATGCTACTGCAGCAATCCAAGGACAGGTGAGTGCCACAATTACTTTTATGCTTGAATTGGATTTCATTATTGCTACATCTGTTTGCTGAGCCCCATCATGTTACTGAGCAAAGGCACAGAACCGAGTACGAATTGTGGTTATTGTGTGAACAAGATCGGAGGAGTGCTAGATCTGGTGTCTTGTGTATCTGCATAACAGGTTAATCTGTCTCTTGCTCTGACAGTAGCTTTAGCCTCTCTTGTTCAGCTGCAGCGGCGCTTGTTGCTGTTACGACACCCAGGTCAATGAGTGACCAGTCGTGTCCAGCCTTAGCAACTACACCCTCCTGAACTGGTCTATTTGTGTATCTATATTCTCTGACTTCTCTATTGCTTACTGTATCTGTACTGTGATGCTCTCTCTGTTACTGACTTGGCTTGACTCTGAGCTCTGTTGCACCCTCTGCACATCCATAGTTACAGATGTAGCCAGCTATATCTCTCACAAAGCACTTTGATTACATAATCAGAGTTCTGTGCCTTTGCTCCGTAACATGATGGGGCTCAGCAAACTGATGTAGCAATAATTACATCCAATTCAAGCATAAAAGTAATTGTGGCACTCACCTGTCCTTGGATTGCTGCAGTAGCATTACATGCAGCAGAGGGATACAGCCAAACATCGGGAGTGATACCTGGCGACAGCTGTTTCATGCACACTTTATGACACTTGCTAAGGCTGGACACGACTGGTCACTCATTGGCTTGGGGATTTCAGGAGCTGGATCGGTTGATCACTGCAGTGGATTTCAGAGGCATGACTTGAAGATTCTTGGCCACAATTTTATAATTTGAACCAGGGCCCCATCTATAGAACTGTCCTGGGGATTTCAGGAGCTGGATAAGGGATAAGTTTTAGATTGTGCAGGGTCCGAGTGCTGGGGGCCCCCCGCGATCTCCTGTTTGGAGCCCTGGCTCTCCTTCACAGTGGTGGGTCAAGACCCACGCCCGAATCGGGGGCAGCCCTGCGCCCACCATATAGCTCTATTGGAGAGCCAAAGATTGCCAAACAGCTCTCCCATCGAGCAATATGGAGGGGGCGTGGCGGCCCCGCTTCAGGTGGGAGTCCTGACGCTCCAATGTGAAGGAGAGCCGGGGCGCGACCTAAAACTTATCCCCTTAAAACGTATAATTTATTTACCATGATGCTTGTCGTTTAATCATTTCTCCTGAAGTGCCTGCTGCTAGTTGAGATGAGAAGACCCCTGTCATTGGCTGTCCGGGAATGCTGGTAATTTTGCAACATCTGGAGGGCCACAATTTTGGGACCACTGATCTAGAGAGAAACATCCGCTGTCTCCCCTTTAGCAGGGTGCCCTAAACGTGGAGCAAAAATTCTTTCCTATAGTAGCACAGCTTTCTTTGAGACAATACGAAAGATAATTCACTTTTTTAAACGTGTTTCTTTTTTATGCTTTAATGAAAACAATCCGTTATAATTGTGCTTCCCCTCGACTGTAGATTAGGCTGGAAACATTGCTTTAGTGTCATTTGTCCCTTGTTTTATCTTGGCTGGAAAATAACTGGAAACTGAGAAAGTTAAATGGAGAAAGATAAATCACTTACAGGTTTCATTCGACTTCTGCTTAACTATGTATCATTGTAAACAGGTCTATTTATTGGGGGTGGGGGGATCACAGACGGTGGACTGAAGTAACACTCTTGTATTGCCCATAGTTACAGGAGAGCATGGTCAGGGAACTGAAAAAAGTTGGCACTTGTGCGCTGAAAGGCCCAGCTCCCCAGACATGAATACATGATGTGCATGAATAATTGGCCGCTTCATTCACATGGAAAACCTCTGCATGACAACCTCCATTCACGGATTGAAAAGGACATAATGTTTTCATTTCTGCCTCCTAGTACTTTATATAACACTTTTCGCATATCATAGAATTGTGCCGAGGTCTTGGAGAACGGAATAATATATTCTTCTATCTATCTGGAGGAAAACGGAAGCAGAGGAAAACCTGTTGTGTCGTCCACACAATCCATCCTGATGAGTTTTCTGATGTTCTAGTTGTCAATTCTGAAGGTGGAACCTAAGGGATTGTTATGTGACGCGACGCCATTTAATGTCTACTAATTCTACATGTGGCCCACAAAGTATTCCTTACAAAATAATGCTGAGGCTTATAAAATGTTATTTTAGGAACATCCAAAAACAAAGAATATTTCAGAATTTTGCACACGTGGCGCTTTAATGGCCTTTATTGGTATACGTTTTGTTTGTGTGTGATCATAGAGATGCTATGATTGGTGGAGGTAAAGGGAGATCATCAGTCAGTCCCAGGAGAATTGATGGGGTACGTGGAGGTTCGGGAGTACAGAAAGAAGCTAACTAATTGTCAGGAAATTACCTATTGTTTAAAAGGCTACATTTTTATATTAAACATGTATTTTTAAGAATTTGTAATTGTCAATGACATTATGTATATTATAAAATAGTCCTATAATCTTGCAGTTTTCATTCTGACCACTGAGTATACAGCTGCACAAAATGTGTGGTGCTGCAGAGGCGTAGCGTGGGGGGTGCAGGGGTGGCCGGCCGCACTGGGCGCAACATCTGGGGGGGGGCGCGCTCACACTCGTCGCTCTCTGCCCCACCTGGCTCACTCACTCTCTCTGCAGTGCTGGCTGTGCGAATCCGATCCGAGCCGCCAGGTCTCCGCCCACTGTGGAGGCAGTGGCGGATCCAGGGGGGGGGCAATGGGACAATTGCCCCCTCCCCCCCCCCCCCCGAGATTGTTGCCCCTCTTCCTGAACTATCGCATGGTGGAGCAGGAGCTGTCGGCTGTCCCGCTCCACCACCCCTTTCTCACGCCCGTCACCTTGCTATCACGCCGCGGCTGCTCCATTCCTGCAGTCAATGAGAGCCAATCATGGCAGGCCGGCGTGATGACTTCACATCATCGCGCCGGCGCCCGGAGATCATGTCCCCGCGGCTCTCACTGACTGCAGGAATGGAGCAGCCGCAGCGTGGGAGAAAGGTGACGGGCGTGAGAAAGGGGAGGGGGGAGCAAATTATAAGTGAGAGGGGCAAATGATGAGTAAGGGGCACATGTCAGGGGGGCATTATATGTGGGGGCACATGACAGGACCCCCCCCCTGTCATGTGCCCCTCATATATAATACCCCATGTCCTGTGCCCCTCACATATAATGCCCACCCTGACATGTGCCCTTCACATATAATGCCCCCTGTCCTGCCCCCTCAGGGGGCATTATATGTGAGGGGCACATGTCAGGGGGGCATTATATGTGAGGGGCACTGGACATGGGGCATTATATGTGAGGTGCACAGGACAGGGGACATTATAAGCCAGGGTCACATGTCAGGGGGCATTATATGTGGGGGCACATGACAGGGGGCATTATATGTGAGGGGCACATGTCAGGGGGCAATATATGTGGGGGCACATGACAGGGGCCCCCTGTCATGTGCCCATATAATGCACATATAATGCCCCCCTGACATTTGCCGCTTACTTATAATACCCAAAGTCATGTGCCCATCACTTATAATGCCCCCCTGTCATGTGCCCCCCACATATAATGCCCCCGTCATGTGCCCCCACATATAATGCCCCCTGACATGTGCCCCTCACATATAATGCCCCTCTTATAATGCCCCATGTCCTGTGCCCCTCACATATAATGCCCCCCTGTGATGTGCCCCTCACATATAATACCCCATGTCCTGTGCCCCTCACATATAATGCCCCCTGTCCTGCCCCCTCAGGGGGCATTATATGTGAGGGGCACAGGACATGGGGCATTATATGTGAGGGGCAAAGGACAGGGGGCATTATAAGTCAGCGACATATGTCAGGGGGGCATTATATGTGCATTATATGGGCATATGACAGGGGGGCTGTCCTGTGCCTCCACATATAATGCCCAATGTCCTGTGCCCCTCACATATAATGCCCCCTGAGGGGGCTGGACAGGGGGCATTATACGTGAGGGGCACAGGACAGAGGACATTATTATTATTATGTGGGGGGAACAGGAGCGGTTATAATTATTATATGTGGGGGCACAGGATGGGGCATTATTACTATAAGTGAGGGGCACAGAGTGTTTTGCATTTCAGAGGTATAGTAATTCAGAGATAAACAATACATGTGCTTAGGGGGTAACAGATCAATACAGATCACGGCATCTGCGGCAGTGAGGTACTTTCAATGGATGATCGGATCGCCCGCATCGCTGCCGTGGCAATCCAATCATCCAGCATGGTGGCCAGAGGTTCCCTCACCTTGCTCCAGCTGTCCTCCGGGGTCTTCTGCTCTGGTCTGAGATTGAGCCATCTGCATAGCACTGAATAGTATTGGCAATCAAGTAAAAGTAAAAAACTATTTGAAAAATCCCCTCCCCCAATAAAAATGTTAAATGTTTTACCCATTTTACCCCCATAAAGTGTGAAAAAAAAATTATACACATATTTGGTATCGCCGTGTGCGAAAATGTCCGAACTATTAAAATATAATGTTATTGATCCCGTACGGTGAACGGCGTGAGCGTAAAAATAAAAAAAGAGCAAAATTGCTACTTTTTTGTCACATTTTATTTTTAAAAAATTATAAAAAAATGTATAAAAGTTTTATAACCACAAATGCGGTATCAATAAAAAAGTACAGATCATGGCAGAAAAAATTAGCCCTTATACCTCTGCTTATACGGAAAAATGAAAAAGTTATAGGTCGTCGAAATAGAAGGATTTTAAACGTACTAATTTGGTTAAAAAGTTGCGATTTTTTTAAAGTGCAACAATAATAGAAAAGTATATAATCATGGGTATCATTTTAATCATATTGACCCACAGAATAAAGAACACATGTCATTTTTACCTTAAATTGTACAGTGTGAAAACGAAACCTTCCAAAATTTGCTAAATTGCGGTTTTCTTTTTAATTTCCCCACACAAATAGTATTTTTGTTGTGCCATACATTTTATGGTAAAATTAGTGATTTCATTATGCAGGACAACTGGTCGCGCAAAAAACAAGCCCTCATACTAGTATGTGGATGAAAATATAAAAGAGTTATGATTTTTAGAAGACGAGGAGGAAAAAACGAAAATGCAAAAATAAACTTGGCCTGGTCCTTAAGGTCAGAAAGGGCTTGGTCCTTAAGGGGTTAAACTCACCTGGGGCAAGTAACAGGTGTGGGCAATATAAAAATCAAACTTGAAAGCAGATAAAAAGGAGAGAAGTTCACTTAGTCTTTGCATTGTGTGTCTGTGTGTGCCACACTAAGCATGGACAACAGGAAGAGGAGAAGAGAACTGAGAACCAAAATTGTGGAAAAATATCAACACTCAAGGTTAAAAGTTTATCTGCAGAGATCTAGATTTGCTTTTGTCCACAGTGCGCAACATTATCAAGAAGTTTGCAACCCATGGCTCTGTAGCTTATCTCCCTGGATGGAAGAGAAATTGATGAACGCAGGATAGTCCAGATGGTGAATAAGCAGCCCCAAACAAGTTCCAAAGATATTCAAGCTGTCCTGCTGGCTCAGGGAGCATCAGTGTCAGCGTGAACTATCCGTCGACATTTAAATGAAATGAAACGCTATGGCAGGAGACCCAGGAGGACCCCACTGCTGACACAGAGACATAAAAAAGCAAGACTCCATTTTGCCAAAATGAACTTGAGTAAGCCAAAATCCTTCTAGGAAAATGTCTTGTGGACAGATGAGACCAAGATAGAGCTTTTTGGTAAAGCACATCATTCTACTGTTTACCGAAAACAGAATGAGGCCTACAAAGAAAAGAACACAGTACCTACAGTGAAATATGGTGGAGGTTCAATGATGTTTTGGGGTTGTTTTGCTGCCTCTGGCACTGGGTGCCTTGAATGTGTGCAAGGCTTCATGAAATATGAGGATTACCAATGGATTTTGGGTTGCACTGTACAGACCAGTGTCAGAAAGCTGGGTTTGCATCCGCGATCTTAGGTCTTTCAGCAGGACAATGACCCTCAAATATATGTAAAAAAAAAACACCCAGAAATGCATGGCAACAAAGCGCTGGAGAGTTCTGAAGTGGCAGCAATGAGTCCAGATCTAAATCCCATTGAACACCTGTGGAGAGATCTTAAAAATGCTGTTGGGAAAATGTGCCCTTCCAATAAGAGAGACCTGGAGCAGTTTGCAAAGGAAGACAACATTCCGGCTGAGAGGTGTAAGAAGCTTATTGATGGTTATAGGAAGCGACTGATTTCAGTTATTTTTTCCAAAGGGTGTGCAGCCAATATTAAGTTAAGGGTGCCAATAATTTTGTCCAGACCATTTTTGGAGTTTGGTGTGACATGATGCCCAATTAGTTTTTTTCCCTCCCTTTTTTGGTTTAGTTCCAATACACACATAGGGAATAAACATGTGTATAGCAAAACATGTGTTACTGCAATCCTTTTCTGTGAGAAATATTTCATTTTCTTGAAAAATTTAAGGGGTACCAACGTTTACGGTCATGACTATATATATATATATATATATATATATATATATAAAGGAATATGCAAAGCAGCTCATCACACCACCTTCTCGGGTAGCATGCCCTAAGATCAGCTCTGGCTCCAGTTACGAAGTCTCAGAAACTGATTGGGATTTATGCCAAGCCAGAATTGTCCCTAAAAGGGAAGAAGACCCATCTGCAGACAGCTGTTTCTTTTTAAGAGCCGAGGCAAGTGCTCTCTATCACCCAAAGTGCAAGAAAAAGTGCAAATGTGTCACACAAAAAAAAACATGCAAAAAGGATTCGGTCTATAGCTAAGCCCTTCTCGAACAGGAGAGAGGCCCCCCAACAAACCTACCCTTCACCGCCGGGCCAAAAAGCATCTGCAAGGATTCAGGTTCGATGCCCCTTTTTTCCAAAGCTACTAAGGGGCCAGAAATGCACCTGGCTTCAACCTAGGCGTTAACCAAGGTATCAGCCATGGAGCCGTATACTGCTGGTATGTCGACCAATGCCAAGATGCCCAGGGGGTGCAGGGAGGTGAGGAACCAAATGGCCACACACACCTCCCCTAAACCGCCAGGAGGGACACCCAGAAGGGCTACCGCATCCTGACAAATCCTGTGTACAAAATAAACATGTTAAAGTGGCACAGTGACAAAAAATATATATCCCAATCAGTTTCTGAAACTTCGTAACTGTAGCCAGAGCTGATCTTAGGGCATGCCATATGGGAAGGTGGTGTGATGAGATGCTTTGCATATTCCTTGCCCAGAAAGCCCACGGAGTGCTAATGGCCTTTTTGAATGTCTGTTCTACACCGGAAGCGGTGCTCCTCCCTAAGGAGAATAATTACCCCATATATATATATATATATATGTATATATATATATATATATATATATATATATATATATATCATGTGCCCACTCAATTTCTCCTGTAGTGTGACCGCCTATTTATAAATTTTTATATAAGAATTTTTACATATAGTTTTTAATTGAATAATACATTTTGTGTTATTTTGTTGCAAGTGTATCCATTTTCCAGTAGTTCTATTCTGGACACTAAGCCTAATAACAAACTGATAAGCTGACACTTTCTGGTCAGTAAAGAAAACTTTCTGGCAATGTCTTCCTTATCATCCTAGTCAAGATTATAGTGAAAGTGAATACTAATGGATAACATAAGACCAGACCATTCACATTATGTGATTGTCAGAGCTTACTACCGGTGAATACGACATCTATCAGAGCTCAGCCTCCCCCATTCTCCCTTTCAAGTGAAAAGGGTCGGGGCCAGTCTATAATATTCATGCCCATGAGGCTTGCTATAAAGCATTTCTTTAAATGCTGTTTAAGGGGTACTCTGGTGGAAAACTTTTTTTTTTAATTAACTGGTCCTAGAAAGTTAAACAGATTTGTAAATAAAAAATTCTTAATCCTTCCAGTACTTATTAGCAGCTGCATACTACAGAGGAATTTCTTTTCTTTTTGAATTTATTTTCTGTCACGGCCACAGTGCTCTCCGCTGACACCTCTGTCCATTTTAGGAACTATCCAGAGCAGCATATGTTTGCTATTGGGATTTTCTCCTGCTCTGGACAGTTCCTGACCTGGACAGAGGTGTCAGCAGAGAGCATTGTAGTCAAACAGAAAAGAAATCCAAAAAGAAAAGAATTTCGTTTGTAGTATACAGACTCTAATAAGTACTGGAAGGATTACGATTTTTTAATAAAAGTAATTTACAAATCTGTTTAACGTTCTGGCATCAGTTGATTTAAAAATATGTCTACTTTATGTTGGCATCATGTAGTTGGCATGTTTTTACTTTTGGAAGACATCAGAGGGCTTCAAAGTATAGCAGCAATTTTCCAATTTTTCACAAAATTTTCAAAATCGGAATTTTTCAGGGACCAGTTCAATTTTGAAGTGGATTTGAAGGGCCTTCTTATTAGAAATACCCCATAAATGACCCCATTATAAAAACTGCACCCCTTAAAGTATTCAAAATGACATTCAAAAGGTTTGTTAACCCTTTAGGTGTTTCACAGGAATAGCAGCAAATTGTAGGAGAAAATTCAAAATCTTCATTTTTACACTGACATGTTCTTGTAGACACAGTTTTTGAATTTTTACAAGGGGTAAAATGAGAGAAATTTTCCTAAAATGTGTAACCCAATTTCTTTTGAGTAAGGAAATACCTCATATGTGTATGTCAAGTGCTCTGTGGGTGCACTAGGGGGCTAAGAAGAGAAGGAGCGACAGCGGGATTTTGGCAAATGAGTTTTTCTGAAATGGTTTTTGGGGGACATGTCACATTTAAGAAGCCCTATGGTGCCAGAACAGAAAAAAAACCCACATGGCATACTATTTTGGAAACTACAGCCCTCAAGGAACGTAACAAGGGGTACAGTGAGCCTTAAAGGGGTTGTGCGCTGCCCTGACTTTCGGAGCTCCGCTCACAGCGTCCGGAAGTTCATTACTCCAAATGCTGTGTGCGGGCTTCCGTGTTCGCAGCTGCCGGGCGTGACGCAGCCGCCGGGCCCGGCCCCTCGCAACGTCTCGCACGCCCCCTCGTGACGTCTCGCCCGCCCCCTCAACGAAAGTCTATGTGAAGGGGGCACGACGTCACGAGGGGGCGGGCGAGACGTCACGTGGGGGCGGACGAGGGGCCGGGCGTGACGTCACGCCCGGCGGCCGCGAATACGAAAGCCCGCACACAGCGTTCGGAGTAATGAACTTCCGGACGCTGTGAGCGGAGCTCCGAAAATTAGGGCAGCGCACAACCCCTTTAACACCCCACAGGTGTTTGACCACTTTTCGTTAAATTTGGAAGTGTAAATTATTTATTTATTTTTTTCACTAAAATACTAGTTTTCCCCCAAAGGGGTAATAGGAGAAAATGCCCCCCAAAATTTGTAACCCCATCTCTTCTGAGTATGGAAATACCCCATGTGTGGACATCAAGTGATCTGCTGGCGCACTACAATGCTCAGAACAGAAGGAGTCACATTTGGCTTTTGGAAAGCAATTTTTGCTGAAATGGTTTTTGGGGGCATGTCGCATCTAGGAAGCCCCTATGGTGCCAGAACAACAACAAAAAAAACACATGGCATACTATTTTGGAAACTACACCCCTCAAGGAACGTAACAAGGGGTATAGTGAGCCTTAACACCTCACAGGTGTTTGATGACTTTTTGTTAAAGTTGGATGTGTCAATAAAAAAAAACTTTTTCACTAAAATGCTGTTTTTTCCCCAAATTTTACACTTTTACAAGGGGTGATAGGAGAAAATGACCCCCAACATTTGTAACCCCATTTCTTATGGAAATACCCCATGTGTGGACGTCAAGTGCTCTGCTGGCGAACTACAATGCTCAGAAGAGGAGGAGCGCCATTGAGCTTTTGGAAAGAGAATGTGTTTGGAATGGAAGTCAGGGGCCATGTGTGTTTAAAAAGCCCCCCGTGGTGCCAGAACAGTGGACACCTCCCCCCACATGTGACCCCATTTTGGAAACTACACCCCTCACAGAATTTAATAAGGGGTGCAATGAGTATTCACACCCCTCTGGCATTTGACAGATCTTTGGAACAGTGGGCTGAGCAAACGAAAAATTCAATTTTTCATTTTCACGCACCACTGTTCCAAAAATCTGTCAGATACCTGTGGGGTGTAAATGCTCACTGTACCCCTTATTACATTACATGAGGGGTGTAGTTTCCAAAATGGGGTCACATGTGGGGGGGGGTCCATTGTTCTGGCACTATGGGGGCTTTGTAAACACACGTGGCCTTCAATTCCGGACAAATTTTCTCTTCAAAAGCCTAATGGCGCTCACTCTCTTTTGAGCATTGTAGTTCGCCCGCAGAACACTTTACATCCACATATGGGGTATTTATATACTCAGAAGAAATGGGGTTACAAATCTTGAGGTGCTTTTTTCCAATTTTCCCTTGTGAAAATGAAAAATTTAGGGTAACATTTAGGGTAACACCAGCATTTTAGTGAAATTTTTTTTTCACTAAATAAATTCATCAAACACCTGTGGGGTGTTAAAGCTCACTATAGCCCTTGTTACGTTCCATGAGGGGTGTAGTTTGAAAAATGGGGTCACATGTGGGTATTTATTTTTTTGCGTTTATGTCGGAACCACTGTAAAATCTGCCACCCCTGTGCATATCACCAATTTAGGCCTCAAATGTACATAGCGCGCTCTCACTCCTGAGCCTTGTTGTTTGTCCGCAGAGCATTTTACGCCCACATATGGGGCATTTCCTTACAAATTTTGGGGGTCTTTTTTTCCTTTTACCACTTGTGAAAATAAAAAGTATGGCGCAACACCAGCATGTTAGTATCAATTTTTTTATTTTTTTACACTAACAGGCTGGTGTAGCCCCCAATTTTCCCTTTTTATAAGGGGTAAAATGAGAAAAAGCACCCCAAAATTTGTAGTGCAATTTCTCCCGAGTACGGAAATACCCCATATGTGGCCCTAAACTATTTCCTTGAAATACGAAAGGGCTCTGAAGTGAGAGAGCACCATGCGCATTTTAGGACAATATTAGGGATTGCATAGGGGTGGACATAGGGGTATTCTACACCCCATAGGGGTATTCTACGATTCCCAAACAGGGTGCCTCTAGCTGTTGCTAAGCTCCCAGCATGCCTGAATAGTCAGTGGCTGTCCGGAAAAGCTGAGAGTTGTTGTTTTGCAACAGCTGGAGGCTCCGTTTTGGAAACACTGCCGTACAATACTTTTTCATTTTTATCGGGGGAACAGTGTAATGGGGTGTATATGCAGTGTTTTACCCCTTATTATGTGTTAGTGTAGTGTTTTTAGGGTACATTCGGACTGGCAGTTTTACAGTGAGTTTCCCGCTAGGAGTTTGCGCTACGGCAAAAAATTTGCCGCAGCTCAAACTTCAAGCAGGAAACTTACTGTAAAACTGCCCGTGTGAATGTACCATGTACATTCACATGGGGGGGGGGGCAAACCTCCAGCTGTTTCAAAACTACATCTCCCAGCGTGCACTGACAGATCGTGCATGCTGGGAGTTGTACTTTTGTAACAGCTGGTGGCACACTGGTGGGAAAGCACTGAGTTTGTCTGTTACCTAACTCTGTGTTTCCTCACCAGTGTGCCTCCAGCTGTGGCAAAACTACAACTGCCAACATGTACTGACAGACTGTGCATGCTGGGAGTTGTACGTTTGGAACAGCTGTAGGCACACTGGTTGAAAAACCTTCAGTTAGGTTATGTTACCTAAGTCAGTATTTTCCAACCAGTGTGCCGCCAGCTTTTGCAAAACTACAACTCCCAGTATGTACTGATTGCTGAAGGGCATGCTGGGAGATGTAGTTATGCAACAGCTGGAGGTACGCAACTACCACTCCCAGCATGCCGAGACAGCTGTTTGCTGTTTGGGCATGCTGGGATTTGCAGTTTTGCAACATCTGGAGGGCTACAGTTTAGAGACCACTCACTGCACAGTGATCTCCAAACTGTGGCCCTCCAGATGTTGCAAAACTACAAATCCCAGCATGCCCAGACAGCAAACTGCTGTGTGGGCATGCTAGGAGTTGTAATTTTGCAAGATCTAGAGGGCCACAGTTTAGAGACCTTTGCACAGTGATCTCCAAATTGTAGCCCTCCACCTGTTGCAAAACTGCAAATCCCAGCATGCCCACCCAGCAAACCGCTGGGAGTTGTAGTTTTGCAAAATCTGGAGGGCTACAGTTTAGAGACCACTATATAGTGGTCTCAAACTGTAGCCCTCTATATGTTGCTAGGCAACTCATTGGCTTCCATAGGATCCAGGGAGCCGCATCGCCATCCTCTTCTGTCGCCGATCACTGCCGCCGATCGCCGCCCACTGCCGCCGCCGATGGGTAAGTGGACTGGTAAGGCAACGGTCCTCATCACTTTCCCCGTTCTGCCCAGCCTACTGTGTGGTAGGCAGAACGGGGAAACCGAAAGTTAACCCCACCGCCCCTGATCTGCTATTGGTCATCGCTTCTAGACGACCAATAGCAGGGGGATCTTGGGTGTCTTGGACAACCCCGATCCCCTTATTTTCCGGGTCACCGGAGACCCGTATGACCCGGAATTGCCGCAAATCGATGGTGTGAATTCATCGACGACATGGGGGGGGGGGTCTGATGACCCCCTGGGCATTTGCGTGGGGTGCCTGCTGATCGATATCAGCAGTCACCCCGGTCTGGTTCCCGCCCGGTGCGCAGCGGGGACCAAAATTCCCACGGGCGTACAGGTACGTCATGGGTCCTTAAGTACCAGGGTGTCAGGACGTACCCGTTCGCCCTGGGTCCTTAACTGGTTAAAAACAGCTCACACAATTCAGAGCTGGTAAGCTACTGCGGTGGCCCAGTACGGGAAGTCAGGCAGCCTCCCTACAGTGTCCCCTGGGCCCCTGGGCATCTGTCCCCCCATGTAAATATGTTTCTTGTTTTTTGCATTACACCATGTAATGTGTTCAGAAAGCGCTGTCACTTTAACTGTTAACCATGTGACCTGTCATGTGACTGTTACCCAGGAGGTACCAGTGACCAGGTGATCCCAGAGGTGACCTATGGGTTCCCTGCTAGTCTCCCCCATATAAGCCCTGGGTTGAGTTAGTTCTCTCTCTTTCCTTACAAGTCTTTGCTGAGGTCAAGTCGAGTCCTAGAGAGAGTCCAGAGTCATAGGAGCATCAAGTCCAGTCTGCAGCCACAAGCAGCTACAAGTAATCACAGTCATTATTGCCCCCGTGCCTAGCCCAGGATCTAGCGGTATACCTTTGAGTGGTAACGAGGATAAACCATGCCCTGGCGTCACGAAAACAAGGGGTTAATTTAATCTGCCCTTTGCATCACATCCCTCTACCACACTACAAATGGGGTATAGTCAGTCAAGTCAAAGTCAACCTGTCTTCAGTCAGCGTGGCCTGCATCTGAATTGTCCCAGTCCACTACAAGTCCCAGCAAGCCCTGAGGTCTCTGAGGTCACTGGTCACCTCTGTGGGCCTGGCTAAGCTGTATAGACTATGCCACCTGTCTAATTCAGTAAAGCTAGCGTTGTTCCTTAACTTGGCGTCGGAGTCTAGCCCTGGATCCAGCGGTATATGTTCGGGTGGTATTGAGGATAAACCACGTCCTGGCGTCACAAATACAAGGGGCTAATGCCATCTGCCCCTAAGGTAATTCCATCTGCCCTGCAACACACCCTCTACCACAATGCATTCACATTAAAGCTTTATTTCAGGACACTCCACTTCATCTGTACAGGGCCCGGCAACCCACCTGTCATCAGAGCACTCTGGCCCTCACCGTGAGAGACGAGCAGGAGTGACTGCCCGCTCGGCCAATGACTGGTGATACCCCTTTAAAACATTTTGTCTCGTGAAAGGGACTGCTTTATGACATTTGGGAAAGTTTTAGAAGACATGGGTCCATTACATTTGATCTACATTATATTCTATTGGAGAATGTTTAAAGGTCTGTCCTTATGGTCAGGTGTGAAAACCAGGTTTAGGTGGTGTAAATATAAGTTGAGGGGGGCATGAATCCGGCCTGCACACCCCCTGAGCCTAGCATCCACAACCATTTTTCATGGCCATCTGACTATTCAAGAAAAAGTACAAGGTATTGCCTCGATAACATGGGTGCAAAAATTCACCTGTACTATGGCTACTTAAAGACAAGGAGCAAAATGGCATCACATCCCGAAATTGGAGCGATAGAATATACATTTCCCAAATACTGGTCCCCTGCAGTGATAGAGGCGTGCCCCTCGAGGATACATCCTCATATTGCCTCCCAAAAGTGAGAAGGAATGGTCAATGGTGGTCCCAATGGGTTGCTGCAGGTGACAGAATATCGAACAGAGACTTGAAAAGGGGGAGGGCGTGGAAGCAGAAGAGACAAGGGGGAAATGGAGACTAGGGATCTATTCACACAGCAGAATTTCCACATGCGGATTCCGCCTCAAATAAAAGCCCAATAGACTTCTATGGGATTCCACTCTCCCATTCACACTTCTAAATTCCTGCTTGCAGAATTCCGCTAGCGGAATTCTGCAAGCAGAAATTCCGAAGTGTGAATGGGAGTGCGGAATCCCATAGAAGTCTATTGGGCTTTTTATATAAGGCTGAATTCCTGCCGTGTGAATAGACCCTTAGGTTAAGTTCAAACTACAGAATTTCTGCCAGAGATTTAGCCGGCGGCATTAAGACCATACGGACTGCATTGCCATCACCATAGATGGCAAAGCATTTCTGGGTGGATCTTTTGGGAGATCTATTCAGAAATGCATTGACATCTATGGGGATGGGAATGCAGTCCGCGTGATCCTAGTGCCGCCGGCTTGATCTCTGTCAGAAATCCCACAGTGTGAACCCAGCCTAAATGTATTCTTCCATATGCCCTATATGTTTCCAGTTTGGCAACATACATTGTCTAACAGGGCGCCAACTGTCACGATGCCGGCTGGCAGGAGGTGGATCCTCTGTGCCAGAGAGGGATTGGCGTGGACCGTGCTAGTGGACCGGTTCTAAGTTACTACTGGTGTTCACCAGAGCCCGCCGCAAAGCGGGATGGTCTTGCTGCGGCGGTAGTAACCAGGTCGTATCCACTAGCAACGGCTCAACCTCTCTGACTGCTGAAGATAGGCGCGGTACAAGGGAGTAGACAAAAGCAAGGTCGGACGTAGCAGAAGGTCGGGGCAGGCAGCAAGGATCGTAGTCAGGGGCAACGGCAGGAGGTCTGGAACACAGGCTAGGAACACACAAGGGAACGCTTTCACTAGGCACAAGGGCAACAAGATCCGGCGAGGGAGTGCAAGGGAAGTGAGGTATACATAGGGAGTGCACAGGTGAACACACTAATTAGAACCACTGCGCCAATCAGCGGCGCAGTGGCCCTTTAAATCACAGAGACCCGGCGCGCGCGCGCCCTAGGGAGCGGGGCCGCGCGCGCCGGGACAGGACCGACGGAGAGCGAGTCAGGTACGGGAGCCGGGGTGCGCATCGTGAGCGGGCGCCACCCGCATCGCAAATCGCATCCCGGCTGGAGGCGGTATCGCAGCGCACCCGGTCAGTGGATCTGACCGGGGCGCTGCAGTAGCGAGGGTGTAGCGAGCGCTCCGGGGAGGAGCGGGGACCCGGAGCGCTCGGCGTAACAGTACCCCCCCCCTTGGGTCTCCCCCTCTTCTTGGAAACCACTGCGCCAATCAGAGACCAAGGCTGTTCGGGGACAGGCAGAGGATGAAGGAGACCAGCAGGCTTCTGGCGAGGAGTCTTATCCCGGGCACAGACAGTGCAGGCCCGCACAAAATCAACAACATCCGTCTCCAGAGTCGGCCACCAATAGAAACGAGAGATGAGTTGCAAGGATTTCTTGATGCCCGCATGGCCTGCGAGATGGGAGGAGTGACCCCATTTGAGGATTCCGAGGCGTTGGCGTGGAGAGACAAAGGTCTTCCCTGGAGGAGTTTGCCTGATGGAGGCTGGAGAAGTGGAGATCAGGCAGTCAGGAGGAATGATGTGTTGCGGAGAGAGCTCTACTTCCGAGGCATCCGAGGAACGAGAGAGAGCATCGGCCCAAATGTTCTTGTCGGCAGGGCGAAAGTGAATTTCAAAATTAAAACGGGCAAAGAACAGAGACCACCTGGCCTGGCGAGGGTTCAGCCGTTGGGCAGACTGGAGATAGGAGAGATTCTTGTGATCGGTGTAAATGATAACTGGAAATTTTGATCCCTCCAGCAGATGCCTCCATTCCTCAAGTGCTAATTTAATGGCCAGTAGCTCTCGATCCCCGATGGAGTAGTTCCTCTCCGCCGGAGAGAAGGTCCTAGAAAAAAAAACACAAGTAACAGCATGCCCGGAAGAGTTTTTTTGTAGAAGGACCGCTCCAGCTCCCACTGAGGAGGCATCAACCTCCAATAGGAAGGGTTTAGATGGGTCAGGTCTGGAGAGCACGGGAGCAGAAGAAAAGGCAGACTTGAGCCGTTTAAAAGCGTCTTCCGCTTGAGGAGGCCAGGACTTAGGATTGACATTCTTCTTGGTTAAAGCCACGATAGGAGCCACAATGGTGGAAAAATGTGGAATAAATTGTCTGTAATAATTGGCGAACCCCAAAAAACGTTGGATAGTACGGAGTCCGGAGGGGCGTGGCCAATCTAAGACGGCAGAGAGTTTGTCTGGGTCCATTTGTAGTCCCTGGCCAGAGACCAAGTATCCTAGGAAAGGAAGAGATTGACATTCAAACAGACATTTCTCCATTTTGGCATAAAGTTGATTGTCTCGAAGTCTCTGAAGAACCATGCGGACATGCTGGCGGTGTTCTTCTAGGTTGGCAGAAAAAATCAGAATATCGTCCAGATACACAACAACACAGGAATATAAGAGATCACGAAAAATTTCATTAACAAAGTCTTGGAAGACGGCAGGGGCGTTGCACAGTCCAAAGGGCATGACCAGATACTCAAAGTGTCCATCTCTAGTGTTAAATGCCGTTTTCCATTCGTCCCCCTCCCTGATGCGGATGAGATTATAAGCACCTCTTAAGTCCAGTTTGGTAAAGATGTGGGCACCTTGGAGGCGATCAAAGAGTTCAGAGATAAGAGGTAGAGGGTAGCGGTTCTTTACCGTGATTTTATTAAGTCCGCGGTAGTCAATGCAAGGACGTAGGGAGCCATCTTTTTTGGACACAAAGAAAAATCCAGCTCCGGCAGGAGAGGAGGATTTGCGGATAAACCCCTTTTTTAAATTTTCCTGGATGTACTCAGACATGGCAAGAGTCTCTGGGGCGGACAGAGGATAAATTCTGCCCCGGGGTGGAGTAGTGCCCGGGAGGAGGTCAATAGGACAGTCATAAGGCCTGTGAGGAGGTAGAGTCTCAGCTTGTTTCTTGCAAAATACGTCAGCATAGTCCATATAGGCCTTAGGGAGACCGGTTACAGGGGGAACCACAGGGTCACGGCAGGGAGTACTGGGAACCGGTTTAAGGCAGTCCTTGAAACAAGAGGTACCCCAGCTCTTGATCTCCCCTGTGGACCAATCCAGGGTTGGGGAATGGCGTTGAAGCCACGGTAGTCCAAGGAGAATTTCGGAAGTGCAATTGGGGAGGACCAAAAACTCAATTTTTTCATGATGAGGTCCGATGCACATTAGGAGGGGCTCCGTGCGGTAACGTATGGTACAGTCCAATCTTTCATTGTTAACACAATTGATGTAGAGGGGTCTGGCAAGACTGGTTACCGGGATGTTGAACCTGTTGATGAGAGAGGCCAAAATAAAGTTTCCTGCAGATCCGGAATCCAAGAAGGCCATGGTAGAAAAGGAGAAGGTAGATGCAGATATCCGCACAGGCACAGTAAGACGTGGAGAAGCAGAGTTGACATCAAGGACTGTCTCACCTTTGTGCGGAGTCAGCGTGCGTCTTTCCAGGCGGGGAGGACGGATAGGACAATCCTTCAGGAAGTGTTCGGTACCGGCACAGTACAGGCAGAGATTCTCCATGCGGCGTCGTGTCCTCTCTTGAGGTGTCAGGCGAGACCGGTCAACTTGCATAGCCTCCACGGCGGGAGGCACAGGAACGGATTGCAGAGGACCAGAGGAGAGAGGAGCCGGGGAGAAAAAACGCCTCGTGCGAACAAAGTCCATATCCTGGCGGAGCTCCTGACGCCTTTCGGAAAAACGCATGTCAATGCGAGTGGCAAGATGAATGAGTTCATGTAGATTAGCAGGAATTTCTCGTGCGGCCAGAACATCTTTAATGTTGCTGGATAGGCCTTTTTTAAAGGTCGCGCAGAGGGCCTCATTATTCCAGGATAGTTCAGAAGCAAGAGTACGGAATTGTATGGCGTACTCGCCAACGGAAGAATTACCCTGGACCAGGTTCAGCAGGGCAGTCTCAGCAGAAGAGGCTCGGGCAGGTTCCTCAAAGACACTACGAATTTCCGAGAAGAAGGAGTGTACAGAGGCAGTGACGGGGTCATTGCGGTCCCAGAGCGGTGTGGCCCATGACAGAGCTTTTCCAGACAGAAGGCTGACTACGAAAGCCACCTTAGACCTTTCAGTAGGAAACTGGTCCGACATCATCTCCAAGTGCAGGGAACATTGTGAAAGAAAGCCACGGCAAAACTTAGAGTCCCCATCAAATTTATCCGGCAAGGATAGTCGTAGGCCTGAAGCGGCCACTCGCTGCGGAGGAGGTGCAGGAGCTGGCGGAGGAGATGATTGCTGAAGCTGTGGTAGTAGCTGCTGTAGCATCACGGTCAGTTGAGACAGCTGGTGGCCTTGTTGCGCTATCTGTTGTGACTGCTGGGCGACCACCGTGGTGAGGTCGGCGACAACTGGCAGAGGTACTTCAGCGGGATCCATGGCCGGATCTACTGTCACGATGCCGGCTGGCAGGAGGTGGATCCTCTGTGCCAGAGAGGGATTGGCGTGGACCGTGCTAGTGGACCGGTTCTAAGTTACTACTGGTGTTCACCAGAGCCCGCCGCAAAGCGGGATGGTCTTGCTGCGGCGGTAGTAACCAGGTCGTATCCACTAGCAACGGCTCAACCTCTCTGACTGCTGAAGATAGGCGCGGTACAAGGGAGTAGACAGAAGCAAGGTCGGACGTAGCAGAAGGTCGGGGCAGGCAGCAAGGATCGTAGTCAGGGGCAACGGCAGGAGGTCTGGAACACAGGCTAGGAACACACAAGGGAACGCTTTCACTAGGCACAAGGGCAACAAGATCCGGCGAGGGAGTGCAAGGGAAGTGAGGTATACATAGGGAGTGCACAGGTGAACACACTAATTAGAACCACTGCACCAATCAGCGGCGCAGTGGCCCTTTAAATCACAGAGACCCGGCGCGCGCGCGCCCTAGGGAGCGGGGCCGCGCGCGCCGGGACAGGACCGACGGAGAGCGAGTCAGGTACGGGAGCCGGGGTGCGCATCGCGAGCGGGCGCCACCCGCATCGCGAATCGCATCCCGGCTGGAGGCGGTATCGCAGCGCACCCGGTCAGTGGATCTGACCGGGGCGCTGCAGTAGCGAGGGTGTAGCGAGCGCTCCGGGGAGGAGCGGGGACCCGGAGCGCTCGGCGTAACACCAACCAGCTAGAATTATTGGAATGTTCGACAAACTAGCTACTCCCATCAGAAATATAATTTTGCATCATTGGGATATTCTAAAAATGGACCCGGATTTAAGTGATATAGTAGGGGAGAAACCCGAGATTACATACAGACGTGGGAAAAGTCTAGGAGACCTTCTAGTCCAGAATCACCAATGACTCTAGTAGACAATCTTGGCTGGGAAGATCAAGACCCCCCAATGGATGTTACCAATGTGGCCATTGTCGGGCTTGCCAATTTATTAAAAAGACCACTCAGATACCATCTTCTTCTCTGAATATTAATCAGTTCATAAATTGCTCGACCCCTGGAGTAGTGTATGTTGCCACATGTACCTGCCCACTATTATATGTGGGCCAGACTATTCGCCCATTGAAGAAAAGAGTTCTAGAGCATATGGGGGACATAAGGAACCAAAGAGAGACCCCGGTAGCCCTCCATATGAACATGGTACATAGTCGTGACCTGAAGGCTATACATTTCACGGGAATTGAGAATATTATCCCGTCAGAGAGGGGGGGCAATCTGCACAGATTGCTCCAACAAAAAGAATGTCCTTGGATCTATAGGTTAAACTCTACATCCCCACATGGGTTAAATGAGCAATTACATTTTGCTAGCTTTCTTTGAGGGGGCAATGACTTGGGGAGTGTGGATAGGTAGCCAGGGACAGCCGTAGACGGGCTGAAGAGGAGTTATCCACTCCCTTAGCTAGGGCTACTTAGAATTTAGTAGGAGGTTCCCGTGCGGGACCACCCTTTTTAGGGCGGCCACCCCGCCTAGGTATAGGGTTGTTAGTGTAGGGCCAACCAGGGCTATGATAGGCTCCTTAGGGCCCTGCTACTCTCCCTCACGTATCCCTGTAGGGCCCCCCCGCTACCAATTGCCACCTCATAGAACCCTCCTGTTTGTTATTATTATGATTTTAATATTCCACACTATCCCTTGGAATCCTGTTCCCTATTTATATAATCCCTATATGTGCCGCGTGTCATGTGGTATATCATTAGGTGCGTCTGAGATACTACCAACATATATCCTCAGTACTGATTACTACATGTTAATCTAATATATCCCTCTAGAGGACATGAAAAAGTTCACCAATGGGATCTACTATCCATTTGTGTTCTTTTTCTCTCATACATATGACCGATGTTCACTATATCATACTTGCTTAATACTTCTTAATTATTGGCCAGCGTTAGTATTTT
The DNA here is from genome assembly GCF_029499605.1 of Hyla sarda. Classification (NCBI taxonomy): domain Eukaryota; kingdom Metazoa; phylum Chordata; class Amphibia; order Anura; family Hylidae; genus Hyla; species Hyla sarda. The sequence goes on from NC_079193.1 coordinate 45,728,686, forward strand.
GTCAGAGCTTGCCTGCCAGATGACCGCGATAGCTTATTGACACTCGTTACCCCGCCCGCGTGCTGTTTGTTGTGACAGCGCGGAGAGGCAGAGCCGGGCTGCGCCTCCCAGATCGCGTCAGGGGAGGCGCGGCTGTATAAAGGCAGAGCAGCAGACTTTCTTACAGGGAGAAGACCGGAACAGAGACCATTAATAGGGATAGATCCCCCCCCCCCCCTTTTCCTTTGCAGGAACTTGGCATGCTCTCTCCCTTTGCAGGAGTAAACTAGGGAGAGCATCTTTTCATGCAGAGTCTCTGGTTTAACTGAATTGAATGTCACAGTATACATAACCAAGCCACAACTGTTGGCATCAATGTTGATGTTTTGAATCATAGTGAATATTGCACAGTTTTAACTACTGGTCAATTGTGTTGGATATTTATTTGATGCCCTGAGGACGCCAGTGAACACAAACTGGCAGAAACGCGTTGGCATTGCATGATAGTCCTACTTGTTGTGGTTTCTATTATACATAACCCCAAGTGGGTGGCAGCCCTGGGCTGACTGGGCCCTGCAGAACCCAGAGCTTCCAATTATTGACCAATGAATTGATATGCTGATTATTTTATTAGATAGAATTAAATGCTACGTTTTAATATATATATCTTTCTTTCTTGCCCATCCTGGACATGAGGTCCATTTTCTTTGATACATTGTCAGATACCCAGATGGTACCCTTATACCCAGATTATCCATGTACTTGCTTTTTATACTATAACCAGCTTGCTTCACCAATGTTGTCACAGCATTCTCTAAACTGCCCTGCTGGAGGCGGTATCAGCTGCCCATTTATTATATGCAGGGATAACAGGGCTGACAGCTAAATGTTTTTTATTTAACCATTTCATAACACAGCAACGTAAAGACACCAATACCTCACTGCTCAAACCATTCTGATAGAAACAACTTTATGGTACAATAAAATGACGGATGAGTTGAAAATGACGTCAGTTTCCATTACGATGTATCCAATTTCAGATGAATAATTTATCGCAAAAAATAAAGAATAAGGGGAATGTAGAGAGTATTAACAGACTGGCTATGGAGGGGAGGTCACATGCTTGAGTATTTGCATATAAATTCCCATGTAGGCCATAAATCCCTATTGATTAGGTAACATAAATGCTCCCACTGTGTGTTTGTAATGCAAATGCTGCTGGTGAGCAAAATGTAGAGACGTGTAGTCACCGACTATTTCATTGAGGCCTTTTCATCTAAAAGTGACATTTATAAAGCTATTGTACCATATTTATCTTTAGTTTAAGGAAAATTCTACAGATAAATATCTGGTGTAATGTGGAATTTTAAGTGCTGATTGTTTGCGGTATGCGGACACTGATGATATACGGTATATTGGGAATCGGTGATGTGTTAACCTCTCAATGACATTCTGGCCCTTATTTACTAAGAGTGGAGTGTAGGTTTCTTTGTGGGTTTTAATTCCCTACAATTTATTTTCCACGGTATTTACTAAGGTTTCCCTACATTTCCCACTTTCCCTACACTTTGTTTTTTTTACACTTTCTCTGATGTGTCTGGTTTTCCTCAGCTCAAATCCACCACATTTTATGTGGAAACCTTAGTAACTATGTTGGGATTTTGTGAAAATGTCGGAACACGCCCCTTTTAAGAGACCACGCCCCCTTTTCCACACGGTCACACCCCTTTTTTGGGTTTTCTTAGCAAAATGGAGAGTTAGTCGGGGTTTTTTCCAATTCTGGCGCAAAATCTGGTGCAGACAGAATTTCTGGCGCAATGCGACAGGATCTGGCGCACAACCCGACAACCCGACATTCACACCTCGTTTTTTACATATGGGTGCCGGATCCGGCTGGGGGGAGGGGCAAACCGGGCGCACCCGTACCCCAGCCGGGTCAGCCCGTGACTCCATTTACTTTAATGAGCCGACCGGAGTCAAATGGTTACTCCGGTTGGCTCAGCTTTGACCCGTACCCGGTTTTGGACCGGACCTAAAACCGTAGTATACTGCGGTTTTAGGTCCGGTCAGGAAACAGCATACGGGTCAAAACTGAGCCAACCGGAGTCACCGTTTGACTCCGATCGGCTCATTAAATTAAATGGAGTCCCGGGCTGATCCGGCTGGGGTATGGGAACACCCTTTTGCCCCTCCCCCAGCCGGATCTGGCACCCGTATGTAAAAAACGAGGTGTGAATGCAGCCTAAATGAGGGCCACTGTGTTATACACCATAGTACCAAGTTTAGCAGCCAGGTGCGACAGCAAGTCATACAAGGGTCAAGATACATTTTAGCAGATAATTACAATGTAATGGTATTCTGCAAACCGTACTCCACATAGTCAAGATTTCCATATAATGCACTGATAAGGGCCAATAAGCCTAGACATATTGAATTGAATATGCAGATTTAGGCATGACTTATGTATGTCCATAACTGGCATGGTCCAAATATATCAAATACAGTATACAAGTGTTATTTGTCAAGGTACAAGTCAAAATATATACTCCAAATCAGTGACCCCCAAACAGTGGCTCACAACTCCTTGCTGGGGACTGTTCGGCTGGACCTGAGCAAATCAGTGGGTTCTGATGATAATACCTTATTAAAGAGTCTTGGATGGGGGGAAGGGATCGGGGAATTGGCGCGTCTGATATGGTACATCTTATGCAAATGTTTCTTGGGTACTTTTTCTGCACAGCATTGTGGTGGAGAATATCTATACATCAGAGTCTCTATGTGGTGGCCATTGGTAGGCAGGGTCACATGGGGTTCACTGCAGGGTCTCATGGGTAACACCCTTAAAGGCACAATAACATGTTAAACATATATACATACCGTAGAACAATAATGAAATTAATTGAGGGAAATATATTATTCTGATATTGCAATATACACATAATTAATATAACAGCAGGACTCCAGTGGGCCCAACACCTAGTGCTGCCAAGCTGCCCAAGACAGTCCAAAGCCACGGGACAGCCTCTGGTGCTGGGACACCACATCTATACCAGAGTTGTTAGGGTTATGACTTTTGTGTTGTTGTTTATAACTCTTTTTGTTTTTATGTGTCAGTAATGTGTTATGAAAAAAACAATACTCTACTATTTGATGGACACTGCTTTCTAGATAACCAAGGAAATGTTTCTATTCATCATCTGGAATTGTATCTCTGTTATGATCCTTATGGATGTACAATGCATAAAGTTTGTTTAAAAAAAAAATGTCTCTTACCTCTTACTCTGGAGGACACATGAATTACATGGACAGCCCATTGACTATAATAAAAAACTGGGTACTGCGTATTTCCCTTGTGGTGGTGCATCAGGGGAACTATACACTTGTTTAGAGGTTCTTAACATTTTACAGGTAGTCACTGGTGGGATACCTTGTGTTTAGTTTGTGGTAACTATTCTAACATATGTAGGACTGTCCAAAAAGGACTATTATAGTTTAATATGTCCAAAGCATACACTCTCTTTAAATGGTGCTGGAGATTAGATTCATAGAGCCAGGCAAATAATGTGAAAAAAAGCAGTCAGAGACAGTGACACAGAAGTATGTAAAAAATACAAAACTAAAAATACAGCCTTCACATTCAGGAACAAAAATAAATCCTAATTGTCAAAGCGCTAACTAAACCTAATATTCCCCAGCTATACAAATGGCTTTCAACCAGTCACCTGACAAAAACAATAGGCATCAAGACATGTGATTCACACACTAAGTAGGGGTCCCAAAAGAGGTTAGCAGGATTATAGTGATAGGTGACACCAGTAGATAGAAAAAAACACCAAAAAATTGCAGATACTCAGAGTTCAGTTTCCTCCTCCCAGCAAAATGACTTCTGCACAGGTCACAGAACATGACTAGAAAAATCTCCTATCCAGGTGTTTATTGTGCCTATGTCCATGTTTCACTAGATGGGCTCCGTAGACTTAAAATGGAGTCTGTCAAGTACAACTGGACGAAGATCCGCATCGCAACATGCTTCTCCCCACTCATTCAATGATTGATGGCAGAGGCGTAGCTTGTAGCTTCTGGGCACCGATGCAAAATCTGCAAAAGGGACCCATATGCCAATTACAATACTGGTCTCTTATGGGGAAGATGTGCTTTGGGCCCCCTCAGGCACCAGGGCCCCCGTACCACTGCTCCCTCTGCTTCCTCTACAGCTACGCCCCTGATTGGTGGGCAACTTAGTACTGAGACCCCAACTGATTAAAACCGTGGACATGTCTCTGTGACCTCGTTACCTAGTTAGTATGTTTGAAAAAGTCACATCCATAAACATTTTTTATTTTTTTAAAGACAGGGACATTTTAAGAATATAAAATGGTGTATGTAGATCACTGAGCATTGGTTTATCTGGTTGAACCAGGTGCAAAGTAATCTTCCATCTTCTCTGGATGGATATTTTGGATGCATGGATGAAGAATTTGGTAGTATTAATTTTTTTTTAGTCTTTTCATAATTTTCTTATCTCTTTTCCCCAAGGGATGGCTACACATGGTGGATTCAGTGTGATTTTTTTTCTATAAATCCACAATGTTTATAGTAACATTAAATTGGATGAGGGTTCCAAAATTTGAACCAGGCGCTGGGGAAAGCGAATATGTGTGCATACTAACCTGCAGTTCGGATTTTAAATCTGCAACATATCAATTGTTCTCATAGATCTGCTCCAGATTTATTGCCCATTTTCACCAATGGATTTCTGGGTGAGCGTATGTTCACACAGTAGTAAAAGTAGGAAAAAAGTAGGACATTACGCACATTTGAAAGTTTCAGTGGGCGCTAGGATCACTCGGAAATGTGATCTCTCATAGACAGCAATGCATTTACGAGCAAAATCCGCAGAAAGAAACGACAAGTTTATTCATTCTACAGATGGCGGAATCGGTATTCTACCGTGTGCACAGTGCAACAGAATCCGATTGAAATTCCTGTGGAATTCTGCATGGACAATTCACCATGAGGGAGATTTATCAAAACCTGTGCAGAGGAAGAGTGGTGCAGTTGCCCATAGCAACCAATCAGATTGCTTCTTTCATTTTCCACAGGCCTCTTTAGAGGCCTGTGGAAAATGAAAGAAGCAATCTGATTGGTTGCTATGGGCAACTGCACCACTCTTCCTCTGCACAGGTTTTGATAAATCTCCCCCATGTGAACATAGCCTGAAAGTGTAAATTCTTAATAAATCCACAGTTGATGTGGATTTTTCTGTGGATATTCTGTGAATTCACAACAAAATGCTGCAAACTGCTTGCAGCAGTGCAGTCCCATTGACTGAGAAGCAATTCCAGGTGTTCTTTCTTTTGGAGGAATCCGGATCTGTCTCTGAGGTTTATCTATGGAGCTTCTGTAGTGAGCACACTACACATGATATCAATGGGATTCTGCTGCATGTGGAATTCCGCTCTGAATAATTCAGCGGGAATTTTCATAGTGTGCTTGGGTCTTTACAGAGAAGTGTCCGTTCTCAGTTTTTTCTACTAAACAGATAATAAATAAATACAGTGATCCCTCAACGTATAGCCTAAGGTTACAATATTTTCAACATACAATGGCCTTTTCTCGACCATTGTACCTTGAGACCATACACAACATATACTACGGACAGTCCAGATCTGCAAAACATGTCAATGGCTGGAAGATCTGACCAATCAGAATGGACATTCACTGGTAAAACCCCTGTATTCCTAAAGTGTATGCACTGACTGGTGTCTGGTAGCGCCCCCTACAGTACAGGGAGGTATTACATGTTCTGTACTCTTTACCTGTGCCAGGGTTAGCTGCTCCTTTGGACACCAGGTGAGGGCGGCTCCATGTTACTTCTGTACAGGACCCTGAAGAAGCTCCTGTTCTCTACATAGACAGTGATTACAGCTCCCAGCAGATCTTTCTTACTTTTATATGGAAGGATTTGCTTTATCTGTGTTAGTTTTCTACTTATTTTTCTTTAATCCTCACTTTTTTCAATTTTACCAATTACCAGTTTTCCTTAGAGTCAAGGTCTCAATATACAATGGTTTCAACATAAAACCTCATCCTGGAACTGAATAATATTGTAACTTGAGGGAGCACCATGAATAAATAAATGTAAAAAAATTATATTTTAATGAAAAGTCAAGATTTTCTCCCATTTCCTTCTGTTTCCAGGTATACTAAGCCAAGACTGAACATATACAACTTAGTTGGTTTAATCTAGGGCTGAAAGGATTTTCGCCGCACAAGGTCAATAGATGTGAAAAAAAAAAAAAAACTACTGGCAGTGCTAAACACTCGTGGCAACTGTTCCAGATCGATTGTAATGAGGCTGTAATTAATTAATTATCTAAATTAACAGAGCCATGAGTACAGATGCATAACCTTCAAGCTCGTAAATCCAGGTGCCAGCCGCACAAGGAGCCTGCTAAGAAAAGACTCTCTTGAAATTCTTTGTATCAGTGATTCAGATTCCCTTGACTTTGTCGCTGTGACATGAGCCGATTGTAGACTTGTAATTCTCACACTCGGGAAAGAAGGGGACACTGTACTCGGCTTAGTATACAGACAATGATATAGTCAATAGGCTTCCTACACATGGAGCCAGCAGCTGCAAACAGACAACATTTCACTTTGAATCATTTCTCTGTACAGGTGTTTTTCGCACAAAGTCAAAGCTGGCAAATTTATGCCAGACCTGGCTCCAATTCGAGAGCAAATTGCCAAATAGGAAAATCAAGTGTATTGTGTAGTTAACTAATTTGCTAAGTGACATGTTAAGCTTTCTGTTGTCATGGAAAGATTAAGGAAATTAATGTGTAATTTGTCAAAATTTGCTTGGGGGAAATCAAATACTGGCTTTATGGTGTATGTGAAGGACCTAATGAATGCGTACAGTCTGCTGTGCCTGCTACATGAGCGTGTGTGTGTCTACAACTACTGAATATTCATTACGGCAGATTTATTCACTATTACATAATATATCTCGAGATCGCCACGGCTGTAAAGTATACCGCAAGCATTTTTGTTGACCAGACGTTGAAGAGAAATGTACGAAAATGTAATGAATTTGATGGCCTACAATTTTTCTGTATTTTATCAGTACCCTAACTAAAGCTGGTGCGCAGAATGGCCTAAGGCAGTGGTTCTTAACCTGGGTTCGATCAAACCCCAGGGGTTCGGTGAGTCGGTCCCAGGGGTTCGGCGGGGAGGTCACAACAGGACAGGCAAACCAAGCAATTGCTTGGGGCCCCGAGCTGGCCTGGGGCCCCGAGCAGAGTCAGTGTTTGTCTGTTCTGTAGAGACGGGACATTTCCCCCCCCCCCCCCCCCCCCCATCACTATTAACTCCCTGCAGCCCCGCGTTAAGTTTAAAAACTGGAAACGAAGGCGCCGAGGACCGGAGGATAGAGAAGGTGGAAGACGCACACTGGTCAGCTTGGTAAGTGACCAACGACACGTCATCTTCGGTCCTCCGACCACCGGTCCCGAGACCTACTGCTATAGCCGGAGCAGTGGTCGGAGCACTGAAGTGGGCAGTACACAGGCATACAGCCTCCAGTCATACACTGTATATGGCTGGAGGCTGTATGTCTGTGGGGGAACACTACCTACATCAGTGGTCTTCAACCTGTGGACCTCCAGATGTTGCAAAACTACAACTCCCAGCCGTTGGCTGTCCGGGCATGCTGGGAGTTGTAGTTTTGAAACATCTGGAGGTCCGCAGGTTGAAGACCACTGGCCTACATAATGTGGGGGAACACTGCCTGCCTAATGTGGGGGAACATTGCCTGCCTAATGTGGGGGAACACTGCCTGCCTAATGTGGGGGAACATTGCCTGCCTAATGTGGGGGAACACTGCCTGCCTAATGTGGGGGAAGACTGCATGCCTAATGTGGGGGAACACTGCGTGCCTAATGTGGGGGAACACTGCCTGCCTAATGTGGGGGAACACTGCCTGCCTATTGTGGGGGAACACTGCCTGCCTAATGTGGGGGAACATTGCCTGCCTAATGTGGGGGAACTCTGTCTGCCTAATGTGGGGGAACACTGCCTACCTAATGTGGGGAGAACACTGCGTGCCTAATCTGGGGGAACACTGCCTGCCTAATGTGGGTGAACATTGCCTGCCTAATGTGGGGGAACACTGCCTGCCTAATGTGGGGGAACACTGCGTGCCTAATGTGGGGGAACACTGCCTGCCTAATGTGGGGGAACACTGCCTGCCTAATGTGGGGGAACACTGCCTGCCTAATGTGGGGGAACATTGCCTGCCTAATGTGGGGGAACTCTGTCTGCCTAATGTGGGGGAACACTGCCTACCTAATGTGGGGAGAACACTGCGTGCCTAATCTGGGGGAACACTGCCTGCCTAATGTGGGGGAACATTGCCTGCCTAATGTGGGGGAACACTGCCTGCCTAATGTGGGGGAACACTGCCTGCCTAATGTGGGGGAACACTGCCTGCCTTATGTGGGGGAACACTGCCTGCCTAATGTGGGGGAACACTGCCTGCCTAATGTGAGGGAACACTGCCTGCCTAATGTGGGGGAACACTGCCTGCCTAATGTGGGGGAACACTGCCTGCCTAATGTGGGGGAACACTGCCTGCCTTATGTGGGGGAACACTGCCTGCCTAATGTGGGGGAAGACTGCCTACCTAATGTGGGGAGAACACTGCGTGCCTAATGTGGGGGAACACTGCCTGCCTAATGTGGGGGAACACTGCCATTGTTGCGAAAATGACATGAGTGGCACTTGCCAAGGTAAAGCCGCGCATTTCTGAACTGGTCTCTGAAAGTCAACAGCAGAAGTCACACTGATTTGCAGTAAATATCATATTTTTATGTGAAAATCATGTTTTCATGGTTTTGTTCTTTGTTCTTAATAGTTTTGCTCATTTTGTGCACCTCTGTATAAATATATACGTAAATATATACCTCCTATGTTTTGAATTTGAAAAAATCATATTTTATTTTTCCAATTAAGAGGGGTTCGGTGAATGCGCATATGAAACTGGTGGGGTTCAGTACCTCCAACAAGGTTAAGAACCACTGGCCTAAGGTATACACTCATGTGCAGTTTTTATACACATAAATACATGCTATTTTTTTTTTTTTTTACAACATAAATAGGAAATAGTGTGGTAAAGTTTTACTTAACATTTTCAGTAAATAACACAAGCACAGATAAGGCATATCAATAGAAAGCAAGCGTCCAATAATTCAAATAGGGGTGATAACTTTTTTAAATTATATTTATTGCTTTTGTTTTTTTGTATTTCTTTAATACATTTTTTACTCATTTTTTTTAAAGTTCTCTAGGAGACTTAAAGGGGTACTCCGCTCCTAGACATCTTACCTCCTATCTTAAAGGAGTAGTCCAGTGGTGACTCAGTGGTTTACAACTTATCCCCTATCTTAAGGATCCGGTCCGACCCCTGGGGCCCCCCGCGATCTCCTGTACGGAGCCCCGACAGCCCGCGGGAAGGGGGCGTGTCGACCTCCGCACGAAGCGGCGGCCGACACGCCCCCTCAATACAACTCTATGGCAGAGCCGAAGCGCTGCCTTCGGCAATCTCCGGCTCTGCCATTGAGATGTATTGAGGGGGCGTGTCGGCCGCCGCCTCGTGCGGGGGTCGACACCCGCTATCTCGGCGGAGAGCCGGGGCCCCGTACATAGAGATCGCGGGGGGCCCCAGCGGTCGGACCCCCCCGCGATCTCAAACTTATCCCCTATCCTTAGGATAGGGGATAAGTTTTTCACCACTGGACTACCCCTTTAAGGCCGGACCCCCGCAATCTCAGCTGCGGCACCCCGGACATGCCGGATAACTGGCGATGCAGGGCGGAGGCTTGTGCCATCACGGCTATCCCCCGCTTGTGACGTCACGCCATGCCCCCTCAATGTAAGTCTATGGGAGGGGGCGTGATGGCCATCATGCCCTGTCCAATAGACTTGCATTGAGGAGGCGTGGCCATGACGTCAAAAAACATAAAAAATACTCCATCAAAGGGAGAGAAAAAAATTCCAAAGCCATGATAAGAAACTGTTGTTTGCTGTAAGTTTTTTGCTGTAAGAGCTGTAATGTTTTAAATACCATATAACACAATTGACCCCAATATTTTGTGGGATGGCAGAATACAGTCCTACTACGTCACAAGTGGCCCAGGCCTGTGTGTTCCTCCATTTCCGAGATGACGTTGATGACATGTTTCCTGTCTCACAAGTATGTGAGGGTAATTTTGGATACTGGCTGGAGAATGTGGTCCCACCAAGCCCAACAGCCTCTTTCCCAATGAGCCAATGCCAGCAATAATCGGTCTTAAAGGAAGAGGTAACACATCCTTGTGGACCTTGGAAATAAAGTGGAAGACAAGCATGACCAGGTTACACACAAACATTGGGATATTTTTCTGCAGGGGTGTGGAAGTAAAAAAAAATAAATAAAAAAACTACTTACCCAAGGGACTAAAACAGGAGCACAATCTACTTGTCCTTCATGACAATCCACTTATGTGGGCCTAATTTTTTTCCTCCTCGCCCAACAATAACCACAACTCTTACAATTTTCCATCTACAGACCCATATGAAGTGTTTTTTGCAGGACCGATTGTGCTTTATAAGACACCTTTTATTTTTCCATATCATATGTTCCAAAAAAAAACTATATTGGTAAGGTGAAATTGAAATAAAAAAAAAAGATAATTTAGCAAATTTGGTGGTTTTCCTTTTGGTCAAGCTAACATGTTATTTTGATTCTTTAGGTCACCCTGATTACAGAAATACCAATTTGTATAGTTTCTGTCATGTTTAAAGAAAAAAAAAATTTTAGAACTTTTTTTTTAATTGCCATTTTCTGACCCCTGTAACTTTTTTATTGTTTCATATAACAGGCTGTATGAGGGCACATTTTTTGCACTATAATCTGTAGTTTGTATCAGTACCATTTTGTTATTGATCTGACTTTTTAATCGCATTTTACATTTACAGAATTTACCGCATGGGATATATAATGTTATATTTTAATAGTTCAGACAATTACACACGCGGTGATACCAAATATGTTTATTTTTATTATGTTTACATATTTATTTTTTATAGGAAAAGGGGGTAATTTGAACTTTTAATATGAATTGGGTTTATGTGTGTCTTTTAAACTTTTATTAAACTTTTTTTTTCCACTAAGGGGACTTTTAGGAGGAATCATTAGATTTCTTATACAGATCAATGCAGTTCTATTGAACTCTATTGATCTATGTGCTCAGCGCTCCATTAATAAAGCCTGGTGCAGACAGGCTCTATCAATGACAGAGCCACGGTCCCTAGGTTAGCAGAGGTAAGCCCTCTACAGTGAATCGCCTCCCCCGCCCCCCCCCCCCCTGCAATCCTGCTGCGGGGGGGGGGGGGGGACGGACTTGGGGGGTTGATCCACTCCAATAGCCCACCAGGGACCATTTTCATGTCCCTTTAGAAGCTGCTGTCAGCTTTGACAGTGGCAATCTAAAGGGTTAATAGTTGACTGCAGCGATCACTGGGTATGGAGCAGGCTCGAGTCAGTAGCCCACTCCATACACCCTGAGCACCGCCGTACTTGTAGGGGGCTTTCAGGTCCTGCCCTGCTTGCCCGATGCAGGGCTAGTGGCCTAAAAAATTCCCCTGCCCGGCGCCCGGAACTGTATCCTGCACACAATAGGATTTCCACATCCCTGTTCTGTCAATAACACCTAGTGCTACACCCTCTTCTAGTAGTTTACCTAAATGATTCTGATAAAAATAAGTGGGATTGCCACTAAAATGTCAAGATACTAATGTGGATATCAGAGATCAGATGACTCTAATCACTAATCCTACCCAGTCTCCTCACAACCAGAGGCGCGGAATAGATTCCAGGATGTAGTAGAACAAGAATTATGCCAGTTAAAGTGCCATTAAAGCAAGAAGAAAAAAACCACAGAAATATGTCATATCTTAAAAGGTCGGAACACAGAACCTTGCAAAATTTGAAAAATAATAAAGACCTGGTAGGGAGGAAAGCTCACAAAGGCGGGACAGTATTGCCGGCTTCTTACATGACAGTGCGCTCAACCTATCACCGGCCGAGGTGGAACATCGCTGCGGCCGGTGATAGGCTGACGGCTTTCCGACGTTCCATTCCCTAGGAAGCATGTCTGGACCGACGGGGAAGGTGAGTTAAAGTTTCATTTGTTTACCTTTTGCAGCCCAGGCACAGGGATACAGTATAGAGCAGTGGTCTTCAACCTGCGGACCTCCAGATGTTGCAAAACTTTCTGTCCGGGCAAGCTGGGAGTTGTAGTTTTGCAACATCTGGAGGTTGAAGACCACTGGTATAGAGTGTCAGAGCCGGCGGCCGCAACAAACAGGAGGACAAGGAGGGCAGCGCTTGCGGATGATATGTGAGTAGAACCCCGATGGGGACAGCGCAGGGCTAATAATTGGGGGGGGGGGGAGAAGCAGAACAGCGCTCGCAGGGGACATATGATTAGTTCCCTGATGTGGGGACAGCGCAGCGCTGGGCTGATAATTCATTTCCGAGGGGGAGGGGCCCAACCGGTATTGCGGTATGGGTTAAAATTCATATCGTGCAGCACAAAAATTTCGGTATTCGGTATGAACCGGTATACCACCCAGCCCTACTTACAAGGAGGTTGGTGTGTCAAACATTATCCTTGTGATCCTGCAGTGACATTTTCTGTCCCCTATTTGGACTATTTTATTCCTCTATTTCATTTTTAGTCTGTTTTGTTACTGTTAGTCATCAATAGCTTATCTTCTTTTACTGTGTATAAAACTGGAAATATTAAAGAAAAGGCAACAAATCGATCTTGATGTTAACATCATATATACAGTGATCCCTCAACTTACAATGGCCTCAACATACAATAGTTTCAACATACAATGGTCTTTTCTGGATCATCGTAAGTTGAAACCAAACTCAACATACAATGCTACAGACAGTCCAGATCTGTGATACCTGTCAATGGCTGGAAGAACTGACCAATCAGAATGGGCATTCACTGGTAAAACCCCTGTATTACTGAAGCGTATGCACTGACTGGTGTCTGGTAGCGCCTCCTACAGTACAGGGAGGTATTACATGTTCTGTACTCGTTACCTGTCCCAGGGTTAGCTGCTCCTTTGGACACCAGGTGAGGACTACTCCATTACTTTTTTAGGACACTGTGTACTGTACAGGACCCTGAAGAAGCTCCTCTCCTCTACATAGACCAGTGTTTCCCAAGCAGGGTGCCCCAGCTGTTGCAAAACTACAACTCCCAGCATGCCCGGACAGCCTTTGGCTGTCCGGGCATGCTGGGAGTTGTAGTTTTGCAACAGCTGGAGGCTCCCTGCTTGGGAAACACTGACATAGACAGTGATTACAGCTCCCAGCAGATCTTTCTTATTTGTATATGGAAGGATTTGCTTTATCTATATTAGTTATCTACTTATTTTTCTTTAATCCTCACTTTTTTTCCCTATTTTGGATGACATTTTGGTGGCTTCAGAACCAATTACCAGGTTTCCATAGAGTTCTGGTCTCAGCATACATTGGTTTCAACATACAATGGTCTTCCTGGAACCAATTAATATTGTAACTTGAGGGACGACTGTATATAGTGATCCTCTGGTTCATACAATTTGGGGTATGGGCTGCCAGGAAAACAGTATCCACAAGAGCCAAATTTACAGTGCGTGACTCATACTACCTTTATATAATTACTATACGCAATGCTAAGTAAAGTAATTTGTGTAAACCACATGTTTAGTCTTCTGAAAATCAGGACAATAAGAGGTTTCCTTTTGGCCAGAACAAATGTTGTGCCCATGGCTGTGCCACAGAAAAAAAAATTCAATTACAAGCCGAATAATGGTTACACAGTTGCCTATAATACTACCAAGAAGACACTATTCATCTCCAAATTGGGGATCTACATTTTATATTCTGAAATCTAAATACAGCAATGATCCTCCATATTAGAAGCTAATGTAACAATCCGTGTCTGTTTATGGATTTGTGGTGTCAGAGAAGTCGACATTTTGCCACAGTCCTCTGATAAAGAAAGCAATTGTGGAAATGTTCTTATGTCAGGGAATTGTTATTTAGGGAAATATAATCTAATACTGTATATGTTAATACATTTGGCAAAACAAAATGGACTAATAATACCATCAATTATATAAACTTAATTGTTAATATCGAGGTTTTATCAGTTCCTCAAGGTTTATCAGAACCTCAAGGTTCCTCTAAAACAGAAGAATCGAGGAGGCACTTGTAATACAGCCAATATTTATTCTGGTCTGGTCACAGATACAACTCAGACCAAAGGACACTCTCACTCTCACATGCGCTTACTCATGACCTATCCATAACACTGCTGTATAGGGACAGGGACGCCTGTTTTTGACAGGAGTCCATGCTCTTGTACATACTTCAATCAAGGAACTTTCAAATCAGGTTCTGAATCTAAAATATATCTGACAGTTCTAGGATATTCATTCATCTCTGCTTACCATACTTCTTGGTCAAACCTGATAGAAATGTGCCTTTATTTAAACATACTTACTATGCAGCTATGATACATCAGCATATATATATATATATATATATATATATATATATATAATCTGATGACTCGCTCTTGCAGACAGGTGCAGTTGCAGTTTAGAGGCAAGGAAACAGTACTTTTCAAATCAAAGTTAAGTGTTTTATTCACACTTGGCAAACAGCAAAAACAGTCTTAGATGCAGTTCAAAGAAAAAGTAACAAAGTCCACCTGCGTTCCTTAGGTGTTAGTTCACACCTGAGTCCGTGTCATATGGCAATAAGCAAGTCTTTTCCAGGCCTCCAGGCAGGCTGCTCACCAGCTTCCAAACTTGGAGCAAACGCAGGGAAGATTCCACCTCACCACTCCGGCAGAATGAGCTCCAACATGCAAATCCCTCGAAGCTGGTGAAGCAAGCTGCCTTTAAGGCCAACAAAAGGCAGCCTGGATTGTGGGGAATGGCCCCCACCCTACACTTGACCATTCCCAGTAAGAGCCATCCCAGATTGGCCTTCCAGCCATACTAAGGCCACAGTGTCAATCTGCATCGCAGCACGGACACTGAATAAATACCGGCTCTTACTTTACCAAGGCCAGGAGCCTTGGTGACACATATCGACTGTCCACTATTATCCCCTTCACCTTCTCCCATACTCCCCCCCCCCCCCCCCTTTGGACACCTGTGCAAGAGTAGACTCGTGACAGGGCATCGGCGTTGCCTAGTAACTGACCATCCCTGTGTTCAACCGTGAACTTAAAGTTTTGTAAGGACAAAAACCAACGGGTGACCCTGGCATTTTTGTCCTTAGCCTTGCACATCCACTTGAAGGGGGAATGATCCGTCACAAGACGAAACTTCGTCCCTAACAAATAATAGCGGAGAGACTCGAGTGCAGGCACGCTCTCTCCACTATACTATACCAGGTCTCGGCCGGGGTAAGTTTGCAGCTGAGTAAGACAACGGGATGCTCCTCCCCGTTGACTTCCTGTGAGAGTACAGCACCTAGACCTACCTCAGAGGCATCCGACTGTACTAGAAACTGTCAGGATTCGGCAGGCTGGAGGTGGATCCTCTGTGTCAGAGAGGGATTGGTGTGGACCGTGCCGGCGGACCGGTTCTAAGTTGCTACTGGTATTCACCAGAGCCCGCCGCTAAGCGGGATGGTCTTGCAGCGGCGGTAGCAACCAGGTCGTATCCACCGGCAACGGCTCAACCTCTCTGACTGCTGAAGATAGGCGCGGTACAACGGATTAGGCAAGAGCAAGGTCGGACGTACCAGAAGGTCAGGGCAGGCAGCAAGGATCGTAGTCAGGGGCAACGGCAAGAGGTCTGGAACACTGGCTTGGGACATACAAGGAACGCTTTCACTGGCACAATGGCAACAAGATCCGGCAAGGGAGGGAAGGGGAAGTGAGGTTATATAGGGAAGTGCACAGGTGAACATACTAATTAGAACCAGGCGCCAATCAGTGGCGCACCGGCCCTTTAAATCGTAGAGAGCCGGCGCACGCGCCCTAGGGAGCGGGGCCGCGCGCGCCGGGACAGAACAGACGGGGAACGAGTCTGGTAAGCGGGCCGGGATGCGAATCGCGAGCGGGCACGTCCCGCATCGCGGATCGCATCCCGGCTAGGGACATTATCGCAGCGCTCCCGGTCAGCGGGTCTGACCGGGGCGCTGCGAACAGGAAAACGCTGCGAGCGCTCCGGGGAGGAGCGGGGACCCGGAGCGCTCGGCGTAACAGAAACGCCTTTTTGAAGTCGGGTGTTACCAAAACCGGAGACCCACATAGGGCTGACGTCAAAACGGAGAAAGCCTGCTCTGCCTGCTCGTTTCAACGTACCATTACACACTTGCGTCCCTTCAAGAGGTCTGTTAAGTGTGCTGATACTGGGGATGGGGGATAAACCTCATATAGTAACCCACCATCCCTAGGAATGACTTCACTTGTCGGGTAGTGACAGGTCATGGCCAATTTCGAATGGCCTCTACTTTGTTTACCTGGGGTTTGACAATTCCACGCCCAATGACATACCCCAGGTATTTGGTCTCTTCCAACCCAATTGCAAATTTTTTGGGGTTAGCAGTTAACCCAGCCTTCCTGAGAGAGTCTACAACGGCCTGCACTTTTGGTAGGTGACTTTCCCAGTCTGTACTGTGAATGATGATATCGTCCAGATAGGCTGATGCATACCAACAATGTGGCCGGAGCACAATGTCCATTAGCCTTTGGAACATAGCGGGAGTGCCATGTAGACCAAAGGGTAACATCTTGTATTGCAACAAGCCTTCTGGTGTGATGAATTCGGTTTTCTCTTTGGCAGCCTCCATGAAGGTTACCTGCCAGTACCCTCTTGTGAGGTCCAGAACAGAAAAGTACTGAGCTTGTCCGAGCTTCTCAATAAGCTCATCAACTCTGGGCATTGGATATGCATCGAACTTGGAAACCTCATTAAGTTTCCGAAATTGTTACAGAACCATAACGTACTGTCTGGTTTGGGTATTAAAACTATCGGACTGGCCCACTCACTTTACGATTCTTCGATGATCCAGTTTTAACATCTGTTGCTTGTCGCCGCGACTCAGGTACCCGGTATGGTTTCAACCATATTTTTACCTGGGGTTCAGTGACAATGTCATGGCGGATGACAGATGTGCGTCCTGGAAGGTCTGAGAACGCATCAGTGTTCCTACTGACGAACTCCCTGGCCTCCTGAGTCTGTGTAGAGAAAAGGCTGTCAGCAATCTTTACTGTGGCAACTGCTTCCCTCGCCCCAGACTGAGGGACGGGAAACTCTACCCCTAACAAATCTGGCCGGGGGCTGTTATCCACACTAGTCTCCCTATCTCTCCAGGGTTTCAACAAGTTTACATGGTACACTTGCTCTGGCTTCCTCCGCCCTGGCTGATGTACCCTGTATGTCACCTTCCCTACTTTTTCGATCACTTCGTAGGGACCTTGCCATCTAGCCAGAAACTTACTGTCGACCGTTGGTCCCAGAAGCCGATCTCCCGGGTTAAAATTCCGTACTCGAGCCTTGCGTTTATAGACTCTACTCTGGGCTCGCTGAGCTGCCTCCATATGTTCCCTAACCAAGGGCAACACTTTCCATCCGTTCTTGCAACTGAGTGACATACTCAACTACACTTTTATGTGGCGTGGGCTGTTGTTCCCATGCCTCTTTGGCTATATCTCACAGACCATGTGGATGTCTGCCGTATAGCAGTTCAAAGGGCGAGAACCCAGTAGAGGCCTGGGGCACTCCTTGCACTGCAAACATGAGATAGGGCCGCAAAAGATCCCAATTCTTCCCATCTCTAGCCACCACCCGCTTTAACATATTTTTTTACGTTCGATTAAACCTTTCTACCATGCCGTCCATCTGCGGGTGATACAGAGAGGTCCGTAGCTGTTTTACCTGCAGTAACTTACTGAGCTCTTTCGTTACCTTTGACATAAACAGGGTGCCCTGGTCAGTCAACACCTCTTTAGGTAAGCCCACTCGGGAAAACATCTCCATTAGCTCCTTAGCTATGAGTTTGGCCGAAGTATGTTGCAGAGGTAGCGCCTCGGGATACCGAGTTGCATAGTCCAGGACTACCAGCATCTGTTGGTGCCCCCTAGCGGATTTCGGCAACGGGCCTACAAGATCCATAGTGATCCGTTCAAACGGGACCTCGCTAATCGGGAGGGGGACCAGGGGACTACGGTAATGTGGCTGGAGGCTCGTTATTTGGCATTTTGGGCAAGATTTACAAAACCTTTCAACCTCCTTATACACGCTGCAAAATTCAGTCCTGCGTCTTCTGCTGGCCCAGGTGCCCCCCTAGAACATGTTGATGGGATAACTCTAACACAAGCCTCTGATATGCTTTAGGCACCACCAATTGTTCCATACTCTCACCCCGTACCTGATTTACCCAGTACAGCATCCCCTGGTGGACCACAAAGTAGGGGTATACCGTCTCGGCCCCCGGTTGTTGTGGTGCACCTTCTACAATTAAGACATTTTCCCAGGCCCGAGATAGGGTCTGTGCAGTACCAAAATTTTCTAGCGAGACATTGAGGTCTGCCAACTCTGGACCTGATGGCAGCTCCTCCACATCTACCACAATTACATTTAGTGGAGATGACTCCTTCTCTTCCACCGTAGTGGTGGTCACCCCAACTGCTGTTGCTTCTGACTCAGGTTCCCAGGGTTCCGGGGTCACCCCTGAGTAGGGCATGTCTATTGGGGATATCCCTGCCTCACGGGTCTGGGGAACTCTTGTCTGGGGCCACAAAGATACGAACCCTGTAAATTCTCCCCCAATTATGAGTTCATAGGGTAACTTCGTGGCAACGGCCACCTCATGAGTCCAGCGGCCTGTCGTTGTTGACAAAGTCACCAGAGCAGTGGGATAGTCTTTTAAGTCCCCGTGTATGCACAAGACTCCCACTTGTCGGCCCGTATACCTAGTAGGCGGCCCCAGGTTGGACTTCACCAAAGTCACCATGCTACCTGAGTCTATTAGTGCCACCACGACACTATCTCCCACCTTTACCTGGCACAGGTGACCATAGTCCCTGCCCTGGGGACACCGGTGGCCCACAGTCTCTGGGCATACAGAAACGGGCGGAGTGCATAGTTGGTGTTCATAGGTTCTTCCCACTGGGGACAATTAACCCTAACATGTCCCTGTTCCTGACACCTCCAACACAGCAATGGGGCGGGGCCTTTGGGGAACACCTCCCGGGGACCTTTAGGGCTTTCCAGCTGCCTGGGCAAGGGTGGGGACCTCCTGGGTTTAACTGCCCCCTCCCGCAGTTTCATGGTGGCCTTGAACCTTTCTACCAGGTTCACCATCCCAAGTGCGTTGCTAGGGGACGCCTGGCCAATCCAGCTCTGGAGGGAGTAACGCAGAGCCCTCCAGAACATATCGGCCAGGAGACGGTCCAGCATGGCAGTGGGACTCAATATCTCCGGCTGCAGCCATTTTTGCAGACGTTGCAACAGGTCGTAATACTGCGGCCTGGCAGGCTCAGCCGGTTTATATTCCCACTGATGTACCCGCTGGGTCAGGAACCCAAACATTTACCCCCAGTCTTGCCAGGATCTATCCCTTGACGACATCATAGTCAGCAACCTGGTCGTCGGGCAAGTCAAAGTACGCCTGCTGGGGCCCAGATGTCAGGAACGGAGCGATGACCTCAGCCCACTGATCTCAGGGTAACTCTTCCCTCGTGGCCACTTTCTCAAAGACTGCCAGGTAGGTCTCGACATCATCCGAGGGGGTCATCTTGGGGATCGCCGACTGCACGGCTTTCCGGGCATCAGGGGCAGCCCGGGTTGCCACTG
Organism: Hyla sarda; assembly: GCF_029499605.1. Lineage (NCBI taxonomy): Eukaryota > Metazoa > Chordata > Amphibia > Anura > Hylidae > Hyla > Hyla sarda. The sequence continues at coordinate 45,748,594 of NC_079193.1, forward strand.
CAGTTTGTAGCGCCATCACATGCTGTAACAGCAGCTGGTTGGTTTCCTGCTGGTGCTTGTTGGCCTCCATGAGTGCTTTTATGACAGCCTCCATCTTGGCAAGACTACAGACACTGAATCACTGCAGACACTGGAGCACTGCTTTGCCTTGACTCACTGGAGAAACACACCCGCCGTCCTGACAGTCAGTTGTCAGCAGGTTAGTTGCCCCTAGCAACAACTCCAACGGGTTCACCCAGGCTTGGTTCTTGGCAAGAGCGTACTGCAATTCAACTGCTGACCTCACTGCGTTGCCCGCATCCTCCACCAAATGGGATGACTCGCTCTAGCAGATAGGTGTGGTTGCAGTTTAGAGGCAAGGAACAAGTACTTTTCAAATCAAAGTTCAGTGTTTTATTCACACTTGGCAAAAAGCAAAAACAGTCTTAGATGCAGTTCAAAGAAAAAGTAACAAAGTCCACCTGCATTACTTAGGTGTTAGTTCACACCTGAGTCCATGCCATACGGCAATAAGCAAGTCTTTTCCAGGCCTCCAGGCAGGCTGCTCACCAGCTTCCAAACTTGGAGCAAACGCAGGGAAGATTCCACCTCACCACTCTGGCAGAATGAGCTCCAACAAGCAAATCCCTCGCAGCTGGTGAAGCAAGCTGCCTCTAAGGCCAACAAAAATGCGGCCTAGATTGTGGGGTATGGCCCCCACTCTACACTTGACCATTCCCAGTAAGAGCCGTCCCGGATTGGCCTTCCAGCCATAACACGGCCACAGTGTCAATCTGCATCGCAGCACAGACACTGAATAAATACCGGCTCTTACTTCACCAATCCCCTTCACCTTCTCACAATATATTATAGAAGATCCACTGAAGGTGCATTTAAGTGAACCAGAGCAATATGTATTACTAGAGAAGTTGTACTGTGCAGACAGCAGTAAGATCCAATACCTTAATTGACAGCATTAAGCATGAATAAGACTGATCTGTTGCACACAAAAGTGATAATATTTATTGAGAGCTGGACGAAGCGTAAAAAATATCCCATTTGCCATAAAGCTGTTTTAATTTTTGCAGTCAACCGAGATATCCAGTTAGTTAAATCTTCCAGCATCCTCTTGAGTGTAATGCCTTTTTGATCCCCTCTTTTCATCTTCCTACAAGTGCTCCAATATGATTTTTACAGAAATTTCCCTTCAGTCATAGAGAAAACTCCTATCCCAGATAACTTCTTAGATGGCATCTCAGCAATTTGATGGGGGAAGTTCCCTCTGTCACTCAATAAGCCCAATCTTATGGGAGGCAGGGTGTAAGAGGAGTGTGTTTACAGTACAATACAGTGTAATACATTCGTTTCCCTGCCGAAGGGACAATCAGAATAGTTCTTCCTACCGACTTCTAAAAAAAATTACACGTTGGGTTGCCCTGTCAGCTGGAGTTGAGATACACTGTCCTGCACAATTTTAAATTTTTTTTAACCATTCTGACTAGAGAAGAGCAAGCATTCCAAAACTTCAGCTTGCCAGGCTTGAAGAACTTTCAGAAAGTGTTTGGTTCACGACAAACAAGTTCGTTGCACTTAAAGAGTTAAGTTGCACTGCCATGCTGCTAAGCGCTAATAAACTCTTTTTTTTTTTTTTTTTTTTTTTTTTGGGGGGGGGTGTATACAGTAAACTTCCCTTGCTGTATACTGTATACAGAAGACAATCTTACTTACCAACCTTCTACTTGGTCTGTGGCTCTTCTGTAGCCCCGCCTCTAATAATGACCTCATTAGAGATCTGTCATTTCTCTGGTAGTAGTCTATGCAGGGAAATGTAGCGATCTCTCTGCCGGCTGGGGAGATTAGCACAGTACCGCCTGCTTCCCTGGTCTGTAATTAAAGGAGAACTGCGGCATAACCTTTTTTAAGTCCCCCTGTGCCCAGGCTGCAAAAATATAAAAAACAAACTTTAACTCCCCTTCCTACATTCCCCCGTTGTGGAGATGTTGGCGTTCCATTCGTCCGGTGCTGCTGACTTCTGGTTGATTAGGCTCAAAACTTGACAGTGCAGGCAGCGTATTGCTGACTGCAGCGATGTCCCGCTTCAGCCGGTGATAGGCTGAGTGCACCGTCATGTAAGGAGCCCGGGCAGCAGGGAGAAGGTGGGGCTCCAGATCCTTACATGATAGTGCACTCAGCCTATCACCAGCTGAGGCGGGACATTGCTGCAGTCGGCAATACGCTGCCTGCACTGTGACGTTTCGAGCCTAAGAAGCCAGAAGCCAGCAGCACGGGAGGAACGGGACGCAGACATCTCCGCAACTGGGGACTGTAGGAAGGTGTAGTAGCTCTAACTTCTAGCTGGGCTGGCGCATAGCTCTTAGCCTGCACAGCTCAAACCCTACATTGACAGGTTCACGCAAGCCAAATCTGACAATGTTTGAAAGTTCAAGGAACAAACCAACCACCCCCCCCAAAAAAAAAAAAGTTCGGATCCAATCGGGGTTCGGAGGGCTCTGCTTACTTAACTCTATTGACCGTTAAAAAAAACCATAAACCTTTGATTATTGCAACAGTATAGGATCGGTCTGGATATGATACTTACATGTAAGGCTTATTTAGAGTGATTTTAGAATTCCTGATAATTAAAGTCTTAATGTTACTTTCCTCTCTGGATTAGGTATGCCAAAAAGCAACCATGGGAATAGAACAGTCCAGCATATGGTGCTTTAATTAAAACTTCTGGAATAAGCCTTTTCTGTATATTCTTTCTATTCAATTAGATTTTCCATTAGTCATTGGATAGAAAAGTCTGTAGGTTATGAAAAAAACACCCTGCATGATATTCCTTCCTGACAGTACAATGTCAATTCTATTAGAAGATCACATGGAATAAACAAACTGGATTAGTACTGAGTATAAGGGGATGTCTCCCAGTCTTTAGCAGAAAGGTTATATATAACTTTCTTCATAATGTAATTACATTGTGGTTCTACGTGTAAATCACCTTATTTATACCTCTGAGAGTACAGTACGAGAAAATACCAGGGCTCGGCAGCAGACAGGAGACCCCTTAGTGGTTTTACAATTAGTTTAGTCGGCTCTCGTACAATCCAACCGCTGAAATAAAGTTTCTTGAATCTGGTTCAGAACTTTAGTTCTTGCTTATAAATGGAATGCCAACTACAGTAAAGGTTTTTCCCCCTAGATTAAAAGTTATTACCTATCCATAAAATGACAAGATTATTTGTACAGATCCAACCGATGGGGTCTCCACCGATCAAGAGTGTCACTTTGCAGCGGCCAATCACAGCACAGCACGTACTTGGACCACCTGCTATGCCATGACATAGTATTGTTGATAGTGCACTGGACGGAACAGGCTGGCACTGTGCTGGGGGATGATTTACAGTACACTATTAAAGAAGGCATGTAGAGGTTAATGATGTACTGAAAGGAAACAGCAGTAGCATAGCATAGAAGGGGTTACACTAAGCACTGATCTGCTGCTGCAGATATAATGATGATGACAAGCCTGCAAACTATAGGGAGGAGAGAGACTACATTTAGGAGGCAGCATTGTATACATACAGTAGTAAGAAGACTAGTATTTACATAAGGGACAGCTGCCCAGAATTAGGGTGGTCAAAGATAAAAGTAAACCTTTTATTTCCTTTTTTAAGCACAGTCTGAATTCTATGCAAGAGGTAGAAAAGCTCACAGATGTCAAGTACAGTGACCCCCGACCTACAATGGCAACGACATACGATAATTTAAACATGCGATGGCCTCTCAGAGGCCATCGCATGTTGAAGGCAGCTTCAACATACGATGCTTTTGTATGTGGGGGCCGTCGCATAAACGGCTATCCGGCAGCGCAGACTGCTTCACCTGTCCTTGGGGCTCCGGACCATCCGCTTCGGCATTCCCTGCATCGTTGGTGCTCTCCATCGTCGTCATCGCGCACGCCATCCCGTCATTCAATAGGAGCGGCGTGCTTAGTGACGTGATGGCGGCGACGTGACAGCGACGTTCCCGGCCAGTGAGCGCCGGGGACACTACGGGGACACGGCAACAGCGATGGAGGGCAACATCCAGGGCAGCGGTGACAGGTCCGGAGCGGCGGGGACAGGTGAGTACAACTCACTATTCTTTACATTGCACGGATTCCTCAACAAACAATGGTTTCAACAAGCGATGGTTCATTTGGAACGGATTACCATCGTATGTTGAGGGACCACTGTACAAATAGCTAAGCCCAATCCCAATACCTGTGTTCCAATACCTGTGTTCCATCTTAGTGTCTCTGTTACTTGAGACAAATTAAGCCAAAAGGCAGTGAATGCCAGGGAAGTGAGGGGCCTAGTGGTAAAGATTTTAGGGCTTTTTTAGGAGTCATTTTTGGTAAATGAAATAGTTTATAAATTTGTAACAAATCCCACTGGTTATAAAACAGAGGGAAGTTGTTTGAAAAGACAGTGATCATTTAACCATAACTTGCTTCATATGTTATTTTAGATGCAGTACAAGGGCATGCGTACCACAGAGACAGACCATGCAGGTGCTATGGGGCACTTAGATAAGGTTGGTGATTTCTTCCATTCCTTTTGCTGACTAGTAAAAACCTATGCAGGAATCCTCTCCCCAGGAACTGCAGCCGGAAGGGAATGGGGGAGGGGGCACCCACGGATTCGGGACACCTGTCCCGAATCCCTGAGCAACCACAGCCAACACTGAGTGCACCTTAAAGACGCACACATTATTGAGCGTGTACTCGGCTGCGGCGGCTGACGTGACAGGAAGGAGCCGAAGGCTCCGTCCTGTCACTCCAGCCTGGGCTTCCTGTGTGGCAGCGGCTCTGCAGAGGCTGTCCGCACAGGATGCCGAGAGAGAAGTGGAACAGCTGGGGAACGAGGCAGAGATGAATGTTTTTGTTTTTCCATGAAGCTGTGTGAAGGGGCCATGTCATGGGACTTTATAATGTGTGGGGCCATGTCATGTCATGTGTGGGGCCATGTCAGGGGGCATTATAATGTGTGGGGCCATGTCAGAGGGCATTATAATATGTGGGGCCCTGTCACGGGGCATTATAATGTGTGGGGCCATGTCAGGGGGCATTATTATGTGTGGGGCCATGTCAGGGGGCATTATTATATATTGAGCAATGCAAGGGAGCATTGTTATATGTAGGAGCAATGTGAGGGAGTATTATTGTATATGGGGGCAATGTGAGGGGGCATTATATTGTATGGGGGCAGTGTGAGGGGCATTATTATATGTGGCGGCAATGTGAGGGGGTATTGTAATGTATGAGGACAATGTTGGGGCCTAATACTATACAGAACTGGGGCAGAGAAGGGACTACTATATGGGGCAGTGTAATACATATAAGGGGTTTGTATAGAGGTGAGGACTTTGCTGTAGCGAGGAGCCTAAAATGTTTGTCTAGCAGATTCGGTGAAGACGAGTTGTGATCGGGAGAAATCTTCATGATGACCCAGGACAGATGGAGAAGAACGAGAAAATTGAGTGACTCCAATCAGAGAAGACGCCCCCGTGAGTATGTACCTGTAATGACTCATATGGTCTGCAGCCCCTGTGTACAGCTCAAATCTACTCCTATATAGGGTTTTTATTCAATAATAATATAGCAGTGTTAGTCAGGGGTAAAGGTAGTGGTCTTGGTTTGGCAGAATTATATGTCCCTTGTATTGTGGTGTTGTTAGTGATACTGGTCGGTGTATAGTGGCTCTTATTTCCTTACAGTATGGTGGTATTATTTAGTCACTGCAGAATTAATATGGAGTGGCGATATTATTTTATGTTTCTAAGCCCGATTCTAAGATAAAATCTATTGTGTGCCACAGTGAGGGAGGGGGGAGGGAGGGTATGGGAGGGTAGTTGGGGATGGGCCCAGACTACAAGCCGTGTAGGGGGCCCCAAAATTTCTGATGGCGGCCCTGCTTGGGGTAAAATCAGATGTCACAACAGGAGGCCAATCCATCTTTGCTATATGGCCCCTTCTCTATGTATGGCCAGAAGTCCCCACCCAGACCTCCAGGCCACCATCAGTCCAGGATCTGAATTTTTCCATGTTCTATTCCAATGGAGTGCCTAAAAAATAACTCTGAATCTTGGTGAGCCTTGAGGACTAGTTGGGGACCACTGATGTATGCCACTAATGCAGTAGGTAAATAAAAAATAGATTTTAGTTCACTTCTTAGACTTCTTGTTTAGTTCTTCTCAGACTTCTAGTTATTTTAGGAACAGTAATGGTGCCATATTGATTCTCACATATGGACGTTTTAAGAAACTTTATAAAAGGTGACAACCCAAGGGGCTTACAAGTTTGCATGGAGCAGTAATGGCGCTCCTATTGTGGTGTATGGGGCTTTTCGTTTACTCCCATATACACTTTGAGTTCATAATGAGGGTTTTTTCTGTTGGATTTTGTATGAATTTGTCAGAAAAAAAAATTGGGAAGAGGCTGTATAAGGCCATTTCCTCTAGGAAAGAATATCTCCATATATGCAGAACCCACCAGAGCCTGTAGGACAACACATGGTGACTGTATGGTCAACACTGCCCTACTGGCTTCATGTGGAAGGGCCCTAAGTAAATGGGCCCTAAGAAGAAAAGCTCTTTAGTTGGCACCTGGGAGGCTTTTTTGTCAGAGCATTTTTCAGCAAAATAGAAAGTAGCTTTATAGTGTCCGTGATAGAGGGAACAAAAAAGTATGTTAGAGCCTCCATTCATCGCTCTCCATTACAATGACTATTCATGAGCTGGCAGATGCAGCGTGGCTCCAGTAAACACATGACTACTATCCTGTCACTGCGAGCCTTGACCCTCTTCCAGATCTTATAAAAGATTCTGTCAAAGACATATTTGTTGGATTAGTTGTATGACCTTAGGAAAACTATATCCAATGACTCAGAACATAATAAATAACACCAAAATGTCAAAGCACAATACACAACTACAGGCTAAGACTGCCGCAGTGTCCCAAAATATTCCAAACCTGCATTTGCTTGTGCAGCATTGTTGTACGGAATATATGATAAAGTCCCATATGTTCTGTGATAACAAAAGAAGCTTTAGCATTTGCATCTATCTCTATAAAAAATAAAAATAAAAAAAATGTGAATTCAGTAATTTTTCAGTGATTTTTTTCTTTTTAGATAAGAATAAAAAGTATTTTATTTTCGAGAGACAGCGCCACTCTTGTCCATGGAACATGTCTTGTACAGCAGCACAGTTCAATTTAAAGGATATCTGTTGTATGAGCAAACAGGGAGGTGGGATAAGAGTGGGATTGTTTGCCAGTCGTAATCACACAGGGACTTTCTTTCCCTAACTTGTCTGGCCAATGAAAGTACATACGCCTATGCCATTATATAATGCAGGAGGAAGTGCTAAGAGTGAACAAGCTGGCATTGTGCTGGGAATGATTCATAGTATACTCCTAGTAGTAGATGCCCTGGTACATTGCCCTGAGCTTATGGGTAGTGAATAATAAGAAGGAACCCTTGATTTACATTGGACAAACAGTGTGGGTTAAATTTCAGAAGGAAGACTAGCTTACTGCTTCAGGTACACAGCTCAGCGTCTCTTTCCCTCTTCAGCATATACTACATGTTAAGCCTTGCCCCCATCTCCTATGTTCTGTCCTGATCTAACTGTTACTAGAGACAGATTTCCCCATACAACAGGCAATGGACAGCAGATTACAGAGTGAGACACCTATTGGCAAAGCCTTTAGAGCTGTTTCTTTCTGGTGTATGGAGTAATTTGGGGTAAATGAAGTGCCATCTACATGAATGCAGCTATGTTGCAATACTACTGTAGATGCAACTAAAATAATGCTTTTAGCATTGCAAAATATTGGCCAGAAATCCCCTAGGTTATTGTAAAGCAATGAAAATCCCAACACTGAAGGTTCCTCCAGGCAACATATTGTCCCCAGACGTCATTGTTTGACCATTGGCAAAGATCATGTAGTTCCTAAGCCAGTAGGTAGACGTCAAGGGATGATGCTGATGCTTCCTTCCACATGAGATGCAAATACTTTCTGCTAACAATATGGACACCAGATAATGGATTCCTAAGTTCTAATTCAGTTTATCATAACAGTTATTCAATACAATGTGCTCTGTTGGATCATCCTGAAAGTGTGTTACCCCTGTAAGAACTGTAATGGCTGTCCATAGTGGTAGTCATCAATAAGCATCAGTTATTACAGAAACCTTCAACCTGTAGCTCTTCATACACTAAAACTACCGGTATATTAAAGAACACTGGGACAGGTTTACTATTGCAAATGTGACAGAATTCTGACACAACGTGCACTACAAAAGTATCTTAGGGTAAGTTCACATCAGAGCTGATCTACGTCCATAGTCCACTCAAAAAATACTGCAAGCAGCAATTGTTTGTCCTCTTAACTCCTACGATACAATAGATACCTGACAAAACCTGTCGACCACATTGAAAGTTAATGGGACCCGTTGGGAACTGTGTCTGTTATGCTCCAACCCATTCAGGGTCCATTTGCCTAAAAAAACAACAACAAAATAAATGGAGTGGACCCAGAATGGGTTTGAGCATAACAGACATAGACGGGTCCCATTAACTTTCAATGTGGTCCGACTGGTTTTGTCAGGTACAGTCCTGGTTGAAAATGTTTGCACCCCTGAAATTTTTCAATAAAATGAAGTATTTCTCACAGAAAAGGATTGCAGTAACACATATTTTGCTATACACAAGTTTATTCCCTTTGTGTATATTGGAACTAAACCAAAAAAGCAAATTGGATGTAATGTCACCAAACTCCAAAAACAGGCTGGACAAAATTATTGGCACCCTTGACTTAATATTTGGTTGCACACCCTTTTGAAAAACTAACTGAAATCAGTTGCTTCCTATAACAATCAATGTTACGCTATGCGCTCCGGCCTCACACGCTGGCCTCATACCTTCTGCTGCCAACGGTGCTGGGACTCGCATCGCGGGACGCGCCCACATGCGAGCCCCAGTCCATCACTCTCTGGGTGTTTCTCCTGCCTCCGCCTCTCTGCTCTGGCACGATTGTCCCTGTCCCTTAGGACGTGCGCACACTGGAGCTTTAAGATTTAAAGGTACAGTACGCTCATTAGTGTAATCCACCTGTGGCTTATTTATAAATTCCTCCACCCTCCTCAGCTCTCTGCCATATCTTTGTTGCCTTGTGCCTTTGAGAAAGCGTTCCTCTGTATTGCCTTGCCGTGTACCAGATCTCCTGCTCTTGTGACTTGACCTTGCTCCTCTGCCGCCTGCCTACTGAACTCCTGCTGCGTCCTGACTTCGCTACTGTGCTGAATGCCCTGACCTACTGCTATCCAGACTACGAGTTGCCTCATTCCTCCTGTGCCTCGCATCTCCTCAGCCGCCTGTGTGGTCGAGCCGTGCCAGGGGTAGCGACCTGGGTGTTGCCTGCAGCTGCAAGCCTATCCTGCTTTGCCGCGGGCTCTGGTGAAAACCAGCGGCACCTTAGACTCTGCTCCCTGGTACGGTCCAAGTCATCTGCCACACAGGTCCAGCGGATCCACATCCACCGGAGTTCCTGTCTTCAGAAACGTGAGTGTTACAATCAATAAGCTTCTTACACCTCTCAGCCGGAATGTGTGATCACTCTTCCTTTGCAAACTGCTCCAGGTCTCTCTTTTTGGAAGGGCGCCTTTTCCCAACAGCAATTGTAAGATCTCTCCACAGGTGTTCAATGGGATTTAGATCAGGACTCATTGCTGCCACTTCAGAACTCTCCAGCACTTTGTTGCCATCCATTTCTGGGTTCTTTTTGATGTATGTTTGGGGTCATTGTCTTGCTGGAAGACCCAAGATCTCGGACGCAAACCCAGCTTTCTGACACTGGGCTGTACAGTGCGACCCAAAATCCATTGGTAATCCTCAGATTTCATGATTTCTTGCACACATTCAAGGCACCCAGTGCCAGAGGCAGCAAAACAACCCCAAAACATCATTGAACCTCCACCATATTTCACTGTAGGTACTGTGTTCTTTTCATTGTAGGCCTCATTCCATTTTTGGTAAACAGTAGAGTGATGTGCTTTACCAAAAAGCTCTATCTTGGTCTCATCTGTCCACAAGACGTTTTCACAGAAGGATTTTGGCTTACTCAAGTTCATTTTGGCAAAATGTAGTCTTGCTTTTTTTATGCCTCTGTGTCAGCAGTGGGGTCCTCCTGGGTCTCCTGCCATAGCATTTCCTTTAATTTAAATGTCGATGGATGGTTCGCGCTGACACTGATGCTCCCTGAGCCTGCAGGACAGCTTGAATATCTTTGGAACTTGTATGGGGCTTCTTATTCACCATGTGGACTATCCTGCATTGACACCTTTCATCAATTTTACTCTTCCATCTATGCCCAGGGAGATTAGCTACAGTGCCATAGGTTGTAAACTTCTTGATAATGTTGCACACTGTGGACAAAGGCAAATCTAGATCTCTGGAGATGGACTTGTAACCTTGAGATTGTTGATATTTTCCACAATTCTGGTTCTTAAATCCTCAGACAGTTCTCTTCTTCTCTTTCTATTGTCCATGCTTAGTGTGGCACACACAGACACATAATGCAAAGAATAAGTGAACTTCTCTCCTTTTTATCTGCTTTCAGGTGTGATTTTTATATTGCCCACACCTGTAAACTGCCCCAGGTGAGTCTATAGGAGTATCACGTGCTTGAAACAATCTTCTTTTTCCACAATTTTTAAAGGGTGCCAATAATTTTGTCCAGACCATTTTTGGAGTTTGGTGACATTCTGTCCAGTTTGCTTTTTTTCCTCCCTTTTTTGGTTTAGTTCCAATACACACAAAGGGAATAAACATGTGTATAGCAAAACATGTGTTACTGCAATCCTTTTCTGTGAGAAATACTTCATTTTATTGAAAAATTTCAGGGGTGCCAACCTTTATGGCCATGACTGTATAATAAACTTTAGACACTTTTGTGTTTGCTCTACAAGGGGGCATGGCTAAGAGGAAAGTGAGCACCACTTTTCTGGAAAGGGAACAGTGCTTGCGTGCAAACCTGTTTGCCAGAAATGTGAAATAACATTTTGGAAGAAAGTAGACCAACTAAACGTTGGTCTAAACTTAGACTGTACAGACTTAGGGTGGGTTCCCACAGCATAAAAAAATTATACATATTTTATTTAAATGGTACCTTTCATTAGTAATAAAATGTAAGATATTATAGATGAGCTGATTTTAATTACTTTTCTAATATACTTCTTAATTAAATGTAACTTTATTTGTTAAATTAACCCCTTAAACTTTGGCCACCAGGGGTCCTCCTTCTGGTACTTCTTGCAGTCCTTCTAGCAGATCGTCTCCTGTAGCAGCCTGGCAGAGACAAAAGTCAGGAAATGCAGAGACAAAAGTCAGGAAATGCAGAGACAAAAGTCAGGAAATGCAGAGACAAAAGTCAGGAAATGCTACCAGATCTTAAAGTGGCAGAGGGCGATATGGCCAGAACTGAGCAGTGCCTGCAGGAGGAAAACAGGAGTACAGGCACCCTACTACTATATTAGGGCAGTATGGAGGCCTACAACTATATGGGGGCACATAGGGGGCCTAACTTCTGCATGGTGGCACAAAGTGGACACTAGTACTGTGTGGGCAGGGCAATACACATGGGGAGTTTGTAAAGAGGTGGGCATTGTGCTGGAGAAAGGGCATAAAATGTTTGCCTAGCAAGTTCTGTAAACACAATTCTTGAGAAGAGAAATCTTAATGGCAGTCTAGGCCAGATAGTGAAGAAAAGGTAAAGTAAACATCTCTAATGAGAGAAGACGTCACCTGGGAGTCAGGGGGCCTGAGGAGATAGAGATAGGAGCAGGGGCCTGGGGAGATATAGCAAGGAGCAGGGGGCCTGGGGAGATATAGAGAGGAGCAGGGAGCCTGGGGAGATACAGAGAGAAGCAGGGACCTGGGGAGATAGAGAGAGGAGCAGGGGCCTGGGGAGATAGAGAGAGGAGCAGGGGCCTGGGGAGATAGAGAGAGGAGCAGGGGCCTGGGGAGATAGAGAGAGGAGCAGGGACCTGGGGAGATAGAGATAGGAGCAGGGACCTGGGGAGATAGAGATAGGAGCAGGAGCCTGGGGAGATAGAGAGAGGAGCAGGGACCTGGGAAGATAGAGATAGGAGCAGGGACCTGGGAAGATAGAGAGAGGAGCAGGGGCCTGGGGAGATAGAGAGAGGAGCAGGGGCCTGGGGAAATAGGGAAAGGAGCAGGAGCCTGGGGAGATAGAGATAGGAGCAGGAGCCTGGGGAGATAGAGATAGGAGCAGGAGCCTGGGGAGATAGAGAGAGGAGCAGGGAACTGGGGAGATAGAGATAGGAGCAGGGACCTGGGGAGATAGAGAGAGGAGCAGGGGCCTGGGGAGATAGAGAGAGGAGCAGGGACTTGGGGAGATAGAGATAGGAGCAGGGACCTGGGGAGATAGAGAGAGGAGCAGGGGCCTGGGGAGATATAGAGAGGAGCAGGGGGCCTGGGAAGATATAAAGAGGAGCAGTGGCCTGGGGAGATATAGAGAGAAGCAGGGGCCTGGGGAGATAGAGAGAGGAGCAGGGGCCTGGGGAGGTAGGGAAAGGAGCAGGGGCCTAGGGAGCTAGAGAGGAGCAGGGGCCTGGGGAGATAGGGAAAGGAGCAGGGGGCCTGGGGAAATAGGGAAAGGAACAGGGTCCTGGGGAGATAGGGAAATTTGCTTTCCAAAAGCCAAATGTGACTCCTTCTCTTCTGAGCATTGTAGTTCGCCCGCAGAGCATTTTACGTCCTAACATGGGGTATTTCCATACTCAGACGAGATGGGGTTACAAATTTTGCGGGGCATTTTCTCCCATTACCCTTTGTAAAAATTGAAAATTTGGGGAAAAGATTGCACTTTAGTTAAAAAAAATGTATTTTCATTTACACATCCGACTTTAACGAAAAGCCGTCAAACACCTGTGGGGTGTTAAGGCTCACTGGACCCCTTGTTACGTGCCTTGAGGGGTGTAGTTTCCAAAATGGTATGCCATGTGGGGGGCTTTCTGCTGTTCTGGCATCATAGGGGCTTCCTAAATGCGACATGCCGCCCAAAAACCATTTAAGCAAAATTAATTCTCCAAAATCCCATTGTTGCTCCTTCCCTTCTGAGCCCTCTACTGCGCCCAACGAACACTTGACATAGACATATGAGGTATTTCCTTACTCGAGAGAAATTGGGTTACACATTTTGGGGGGCTTTTTCTCCTATTACCCCTTACCTGGGTCTACAAGAACATGCGAGTGTAAAAAATGAAGATTTAGAATTTTCTCCTTCACTTTGCTGCTATTCCTGTGAAACACCTAAAGGGTTAACAAACTTACTGAATGCCATTTTGAATACTTTGAGGGGTGCTGTTTTTATCATGGGGTAATTTGTGGGGTATTTCTAATATGAAGGCCCCTCAAATCCACTTCAAAACTGGACTGGTCCCTGAAAAATTCCAATTTTGAAAATGTTGTGAAAAATTGGAAAATTGCTGCTGAACTTTGAAGCTCTCTGGTGTCCTCCAAAAGTAAAAACATGTCAACTTTATGATGCATATTGTATATGTGAATCAATATATAATTTATTTGGTACGTCTATTTTCCCTACAAGCAGAGAGCTTCAAAGTTAGAAAAATGCAATATTTTCAATTTTTTCATAAAATTTTGGAATTTTTCACCAAGAAATTATGCAAATATTGACAAAAAATTACCACTAACATAAAGTAGAATATGTCACGAAAAAAAAAATCTCGGAGTTATTAATGCTTAACCCCTTAAGGACATAGGGCGTATCCATACGCCCCCGTTTCCAAGTCCTTAAGGACCGAGGGCCTGAGCATTTCCGGCCCCCACCGCTAGCCGGAGGGGAGCCGGAGCCGGATGCCTGCTGAAATCGTTCAGCAGGCATCCCGGCATATCGCCCAGGGGGGTCATTATGCCCCCCCATGTCGGCGATGGCCGCAGATCGCTGGACAATTCAGTCCAGCGATCTGCGGCAGATTCCGGGTCAATCGGGTCTCCAGTGACCCGATGACCCGGAATTACTGGCTGACAGCCAGAGCCTGCAGGGGTGAGGTGGCACTGGTGCCACCTCACGATCGCCCTGATTCGTCGGCCGGATTACCGGCCGACCAATCAGGGCGCCTGCTGCGGGTGTCACTCCCGCAACCCGCTCCGCCCCTCTTCCGGAGGACGTGAGCGGGTGCGGGAAGACGACCCCCGCTGCTGGGGACCCCGATCCCCGGCGTCCCTGTTGGGATCGGGGCCCCAGGAGCAGCGGCGGCGGCGGAGACGACGAGGGACTGACCTGTGCGGCTGGATCGTTGGAGGTGAGTGACAGCCTCCTGCTGTTGCTTAGCAAGAGCTCCCAGCATGCAACAAGGGCATGCTGGGAGCTGTAGTTATGCAACAGCAGGAGGCAGACCACCACAACTCCCAGCATGCCCTTATGGGCATGCTGGGACTTGTAGTTTTGCAACAGCTGGAGGCACATTCTTTCTATGTAAAAGTGTACCTTCAGCTGTTGTGTAACTACAACTCCCAGCTTGCACAATCAGCTAAAGTGCATGCTGGGAGTTGTAGTGGTGCTTCTGGTGGTTGCATAACTACAACTCCCAGCATGCCCGTTGGCTGTCGGTGACTGAGAGTTGTAGTTTTGCAACAGCTGAAGGCACACTGAGTTAAGTAGCAAACCAGTGTGTCTCCAGCTGTTGCATAACTACAAGACCCAGCATGCCCTTCAGCTGTCCGTACATGCTGGGGGTTGTAGCTTTTTCAACAGCTGAAGGCACACTGGTTGCAAAACACTGAGTTTGTTACCTGTGTGTCTCCAGCTGTTGCAAAACTACAACTCCCAGCATGCACTGATAGACCGTACATGCTGGGAGTTGTAGTTTTGCAACAGCTGGATGTTCCCCCCCCCCAATGTGAACGTACAGGGTACACTCACATGGGCGGAGGATTACAGTAAGTATCCGGCTGCAAGTTTGAGCTGCGGCAAATTTTCTGTCGCAGCTCAAAATGCCAGCAAGAAACTACTGTGAACCCCCGCCCGTGTGACTGTACCCTAAAAACACTACACTACACTAACACACAATAAAATAAAAAGTAAAAAACACTACATATACACATACCCCTACACAGCCCCCCTCCCCTCCCCAATAAAAATGAAAAACGTCTGGTACGTCACTGTTTCCAAACCGGAGCCTCCAGCGGTTGCAAAACTACAACTCCCAGCATGCACTGATAGACCGTACATGCTGGGAGTTGTAGTTTTGCAACAGCTGGATGTCCCCCCCCCCAATGTGAACGTACAGGGTACACTCACATGGGCGGAGGATTACAGTAAGTATCCGGCTGCAAGTTTGAGCTGCATCAAATTTTCTGCCGCAGCTCAAACTGCCAGCGAGAAACTACTGTGAACCCCCGCCCGTGTGACTGTACCCTAAAAACACTACACTACACTACCACAAAATAAAATAAAAAGTAAAAAACACTACATATACACATACCCCTACACAGCCCCCCTCCCCTCCCCAATAAAAATGAAAAACGTCTGGTACGCCACTGTTTCCAGAAAGGAGCCTCAAGCTGTTGCAAAACAACTACTCCCAGTATTGCCAGATAGCCACTGACTGACCAGGCATGCTGGGAGTTTTACAACAGCTGGAGGCCCCCTGTTTGGGAATCACTGGCGTAGAATACCCCTATGTCCACCCCTATGCAATCCCTAATTTAGGCCTCAAATGCGCATGGCACTCTCACTTTGGAGCCCTGTCGTATTTCAAGGCAACAGTTTAGGGCCACATATGGGGTATCGCCGTACTCGGGAGAAATTGGGCTTCAAATTTTGTGGGGTATTTTCTGCTATTACCCTTTTTAAAAATGTAAAATTTTTGGGAAAACAAGCATTTTAGGTAAAAAAAAAATTTTTTTTTTACATATACAAAAGTCATGAAACACCTGTGGGGTATAAAGGTTCACTTAACCCCTTGTTACGTTCCCCGAGGGGTCTAGTTTCCAAAATGGTATGCCATGTGTTTTTTTGCTGTCCTGGCACCATAGGGGCTTCCTAAATGCGGCATGCCCCCAGAGCAAAATTTGCTTTCAAAAAGCCAAATGTGACTCCTTCTCTTCTGAGACCTGTAGTGCGCCAGCAGAGCACTTTTCACCCCCATATGGGGTGTTTTCTGAATCGGGAGAAATTGGGCTTCAAATTTTGGGGGGTATTTCCTGCTATTACCCTTTTTAAAAATGTAAAAATTTTGGGAAACCAAGCATATTAGGTAAAAAATAAAAAAAATTTTTTACATATGCAAAAGTCGTGAAACACCTGTAGGGTATTATGGTTCACATTACCCCTTGTTACGTTCCCCAAGGGGTCTAGTTTCCAAAATGGTATGCCATGTGTGTTTTTTTGCTGTTCTGGCACCATAGGGGCTTCCTAAAGGTGACATGCCCCCCAAAAACCATTTGACACTCCTTCCCTTCTGAGCCCTCTACCCCTCGCCCGCCGAACAATTAACATAGACATATGAGGTATGTCCTTACTCGAGAGAAATTGGGTTTCAAATACAAGTAAAAAATTTCTCCTTTTTACCCCTTGCAAAAATTCAAAAATTGGGTCTACAAGAACATGCGAGTGTAAAAAATGAAGATTTTGAATTTTCTCCTTCACTTTGCTGCTATTCCTGTGAAACACCTAAAGGGTTAATACACTTACTGAATGTCATTTTGAATACTTTGGGGGGTGTAGTTTTTATAATGGGGTCTTTTATGGGGCATTTCTAATATGAAGGCCCTTCAAATCCACTTCAAACGTGAACTGGTCCATGAAAAATAGCGAGTTTGAAAATTTTGTGAAAAATTTCAAAATTGCTGCTGAACTTTGAAGCCCTCTGGTGTCTTCCAAAAGTAAAAACTCATAAATTTTATGATGCAAACATAAAGTAGGCATATTGTATATGTGAACCCAAAAAAAAATATTTTGAATATCCATTTTCCTTACAAGCAGAGAGCTTCAAAGTTAGAAAAATGCAAAATTTTCATTTTTTTCATCAAATTTGGTGATTTTTCACCAAGAAAGGATGCAAGTTACGATAAAATTTTACCACTAAGTTAAAGTAGAATATGTCACGAAAAAACAATCTCGGAATCAGAATGATAACTAAAAGCATTCCAGAGTTATTAATGTTTAAAGTGACAGTGGTCAGAATTGCAAAAAACGCTCCGGTCCTTAAGGTGAAAAAGGGCTCGGTCCTTAAGGGGTTAAAGTGACAGTGGTCAGATGTGCAAAAAATGCTCTGGTCCTTAAAGGGGTACTCTGCCCCAGGACATCTTATCCCCTATCCAAAAGATAGGGGATGAGATGTCTGATTACGGGGGTCCCGCCGCTGGGGACCCCTAGGATCTCAGTTGCAGCACCCCGCGTTCATCACTGCACAGAGAAGACTTGCTCTGTATGTAATGACGGGTGATACAGGGGCTGGAGCATTGTGATGTCATGGCTCTGCCCCTCGTGACGTCACAGCCCGCCCCCTTAATGCAAGTCTATGGGAAGGGGCGAGATGGCTGCCACACCCCCTCCCATAGACTTGTATTGAGGGGGCAGGCTGTGATGTCACAAGTGGGCGGAGCAGTGACATCACGATGCTCCGGCCCCTGTATCACCCGTCATTACATACAGAGCAAGTCTGCTCTGTGCAGTAATGAATGTGGGGTGCTGCAGCCGAGATCCCGGGGGTCCCCAGTGGCGGGTCCCCAGCAGCAGGACCCCAGCGATCTGAAATCTTATCCCCTAACCTTTGGATAGGGGATAAGATGTTCTGGGACGGAGTCCCCCCTTTAAGGTGAAAATGGGCTTGGTCCTTAAGGGATTAAGACAAAACCAAATTTATATACTGTGTTATTATATTTTTACTATACTGACATAATAAAATTATTTGTGTC
The DNA here is from genome assembly GCF_029499605.1 of Hyla sarda. Lineage (NCBI taxonomy): Eukaryota > Metazoa > Chordata > Amphibia > Anura > Hylidae > Hyla > Hyla sarda. The sequence continues at coordinate 45,766,585 of NC_079193.1, forward strand.
AACATATCCTGGAACCTATAACTTTTTGTCCATCAACATAGCTTGTTGTTTTTTATTTGATCATAGTTTATTTCAGACAGGATGAACAGCAATTTGTATACTGGCTAATGTCTCAATTTTACATCAGTTTTGAGGGTTAGCTAATGTCATTGTTTACATCAGGAGTGAACCCATATTGTGGTGCACAAGTGCAGGTCCTCCACTCCAACGTAGGTGCACAACTGCACTTGGGGTTGAGCACCTTCTATCACCTTAGACCACGTTAATGTATTTGTTTAATGTTAATCATGCATTACACATCCACATACACATTTATCTGGTGTCAGGATGCCACTGTGGTACTTGTGACTGTCTGCAGGCATCCTCCATTGTATGCATTTTTTGCTGGGGATCGCCCATAGCAATGGATCACAAGTTCAGGACCTCCACCCCAGCGTAGGTGCACAACTGCACTTGGGGTTGAGAGTTTCCTGCTACAACCACCTGCATGTAAATATAAGCCGGTATTCTTTTAAGGCTTATACTAATGCACCCTTTTATCTTACTGGGCAGCATTAAGGTTTCACCTGTGAGGCCTGCTATAAATGAACCAACCAGGGTGGGGCTTGTAGCTTGTCTCCCCCCTCCCATTGTATGTGTGCTTAAAGGAGATGTCCGGTTCTCACTTTTCTTATTGTATCCGTTCCGGGCTGCAAAAAAAAAAGAAAACAAACTTTCTCTTACCTGCCTACGCTCCCCCGGTGCTCTGGTACAGGTGTTCGGTCCCCGGGCTGTATTCTCCTTACTTCCTGTTAGCCCGGCATGTCACATGGAGCTTCAGCCTATCACCGGCCGCAGCGATGTCCCGCCTCGGCCAGTGATAGGCTGAAGCTCTGTGTGACGTGCCGGGCTAACAGGAAGTAAGAAGAATACAGCCCGGGGACCGAACACCTGTACCGGAGCACCGGGGGAGCGTAGGCAGGCAAGAGAAAGCTTATTTTCTTTTTTTCTTTTTTTTTTTGCAGCCCGGAACGGATACAATAAGAAAAGTGAGAACCGGACATGTCCTTTAACCCACACTGGAGGTAACTGGGGAGCAGTCTGCAAGTCGGACCTAAGGCTGCCGTAATTTGGTTCCTGGCTTTATTTATCCAGCCAGGTAGGTTTTGTGTTAGGTCCCGTACCACTTGAGAAACCTTGGCGTGGTGTGCGGGCTCAGGTATGTCTTTCATATAAGGATATACTGGCTAATGTCTCAATTTTACATCAGTTTTGAGGGTTAGCTAATGTCATTGTTTACTTTTACCACAGGAGTGAACCCATATTGTGGTCCACAAGTGCAGGTCCTCCACTCCAATGTAAGTGCACGACTGCACTTGGGGTTGAGCACCTCCTATTACCTTAGACCATGTAAATGTAATTGAACAGCAATTTGGAATTGTTTTTGTACTTTTTAGTTTTGCAGTATTATCTGTGTATTAGAACTGATATATCATCTTTATTTTGCAGCTCAACCTTATTGTGATAACACCAAATGTATGTGGTTTATTACTTTGACATATAAATTAAAGTAAATAAATAAAAAATTAATTAAAAAAATCTTGTCTGTCAGGACCTAGGAGGCTTACATACATGGCTGAGAGGGGGGCCTTTGTTAGGCCCCCTGCCTACATACCAGCCCAATTGCACCCCACAATGGCATCATGAAGGAGAGGGTGCCACTGGATGACAGGTGGCACCCAATTCTTTTACCTAAGAATGCAGATGCGGCGATCACTGGTGACTGTGACATCTATGGGGTTAAATGGCCTAGATAGCTAGATCCATGACAATGACACCCTGGTTGTATATGTTGTGGCTGACACAGGTACAGCTCCAGCTCTTTAGATCATGTCACCTTAAAGGAGAACTCCAGAATATAAAAATTGTCTCCCATACTGCCAGCAGTAAAAAAAAAAAAAAAATGTATATATCTTCCTTCGCTCCTCCGGTAACCCGCTCCGGTCTCCTCCTCGATCCTCTTCCTGGTTGCCGGTGGTCGGCGAGTCATACTGCACTCAGCCAATCACCGGCCGCAGCGAAGTCCCGACTCAGCTGGCGATAGGCTGAGCAGCAGTGTGAGAACGCTTCAGGACACAAAATTCTTCACTACACCGGCACTTGCTGCCGGGCCCGAAAACATCACACTGCCGCTCAGCCTATCGCCGGCCGAGCCGGGACTTCACTGCGGCCGGTGATTGGCTGAGTGCAGTATGACTCACTGACCACCCGGAAGAGGATCGCGGCGGAGACCGGAGCCGGTTACCGGAGGCCCCATGGGGAGCGGAGGAAGGTATGTACATCTTTATTTTTTTTACTGCCAGCAGTATGGGGGACAATTTTTATATTCTGGAATTCTCCTTTAATCCTTCCAGTACTTATCAGCTGCTGTATGCTCCAGAGGAAGTTGTATATTTCTTTCCAATCTGACCACAGTGCTCTCTGCTGCCACCTCTGTCCGTATCAGGAACTGTCCAGAGCAGGAGCAAATCCCCATAGAAAACCTCTACTGCTTCAGACAGTCCCTGACATGGACAGAGGTGGCAGCAGAGAGCACTGTGGTCAGACTGGAAAGAACTACACAACTTCCTGTAGAGCATACAGCAGCTGATAAGTAATGGAAGTCTTAAGACTTTTAAACAAAAGTAATTTACAAATCTGTTTAACTTTCTGGCTGAAGGGATGTCTAACCTCCTAGATGCTGTGGATGTTACTGACTGTGGCATCTAACTGCTTGGAGCAGTGTTTTCTCCCATCCCAAAAGGTGCAGCAAGAACCAAAAACCAACAATGATGTATATTATGAGGAGTCACAGAGGCCCACACTGATTATTAAGTTATAGCATATGTAATATAACATAACATTCATTGAATGGAATATCCTTTTAGAATGTGCCAGCACAAGTTAGTAAATAGTGGCTGCCCTTCTGCTGCTCTATTAGTGGATCCTTTCTACTTAATGGTTCCAACTGTGATAATATTAAAGGTGTTATCCAACATAAGGTGCCTTTAGTAATAAGTGTCATACAGTAATGGACATGCTCTCCAAGGATCTGTGCTTGTGTTGGTAGTAAATGGCTGTGTCCTGTGTCCCCCATCATGCTGCTGGCTTGTTTTTGGGAACTGGCTACATCCTGTTTCTGTGGCCTCCCTCAGACTACAATCCCCAGAATCCTTTGTTGCAAGGTGGGAGGTGACTTATTTCCCTCCCACACATCGGTTGCCCCACCCATTGCAGCACAGTACAACCTGACACACAAGCTGTGCATATGTGTGACGAATGCACATGTGCGCCGGTAACATCATCAGGGGGCTGGCTTCACACATAACAGACAAAGCAGCCAAGTCCCCTTTCAGTACCTCCAAACATACACAAATATTTGTGGGCTCAACCAATGAATAAACAAACAATGGGTGCTACCAATGCTTTGTAAAAAAAAAAGCACAATAAATACTATTAAGAAAGAGCAAAAGCGCACAAAGGCGCAAAAAAGAGGATAAATAACGTATTATGTACTTTATTTTAATCTCGTAACAAACAGGGTATATAGCACACAATTAAAAACACTTAAAATCTGGGAGCCAGATGATACATGGTCTCCCTATGCCACGGAGGAGAACCTTTTAGTACCTGACTTGTGATGTATTGTCTCGGGCCGCACAGCAAGCTGGGAAAGGTCCGAGACAACACTTTTTTTTAATAGGCTGCAGAAAATGAACTTCCATGGGAAAAAAAAGAAATTTGTTATCAATCACCAAACACAGGTAAGTGATGGATATTAGTAACTAGACTAACTTTGAGACAGTCAAAGAATCAAAATCCCAGAATACCCCTTTAAAGGGGTACTCCGGACCTGAGACATCTTATTCCCTATCCAAAGTATAGGGGATAAGATGTCTCACCACGGGGGTCCCACCGCTGGGGACCCCCACAATCTTGTATTCGCCACCCACCTGTTTGAGCTGCACGCCGTGGTGCCAGTTCACAAACAGCTGGGTGGCGACCACGGGGCTGGAGTATCGTGACATCACGACTTCGCCCCTGTGTGACATGACTCCCCGCCCCCACTATGCGTCACGCCCCCCTCCCATAGACTTGCATAGCGGGGGCGGGGTCACGCGGGGGCGGAGTCATGATGTCACTATACTCCAGCCCCTGGTCGCCACCCGGCTGTTTGTGAGCTGGCACCGCGGCGTGCAGCTCAAACAGGTGGGTGGCGAATACAAGATTGCGGGGGTACCCAGCGGCGGGACCCCTGCGGTGAGACATCTTATCCCCTATCCTTTGGATAGGGGATAAGATGTCTTCAGACTGGAGTACCCCTTTAACACATAAGGGAATTGCTGTATATAAACAATTCTTCTAACATACTGCTGTACTATCCAATAAGCCTACGTTTTAATATACAACAATATACAGTTATTCCTACATTATTATTACTATTCTATCTAAGTGTTACCTACCCTATTTACCTGAAAAACGCAGAATATCGGTAAAACGGATACATTAAATCATACAATGTGACGAGGGAAAACTGCTCGTATGGTTAACATAGGTGGTTTTGGGGATAACCTGACTCATCGCAGATCAAACAGAAGGGGGATGACGTAGCATAACCACAAGAAAACAGATGTTCGCTCCATGTGCCTGCGACGGCGCTCGAGTACACGAGGAGCTCGGAAAACAAACCGTGTTACTAAAAATTGCAC
>NC_079193.1:45771511-45791511 GCF_029499605.1 Hyla sarda
AGGAGACTGGGACTCGGACTTGGAGGTCACTTTAGCTGGTGTGCCATGTTCTTCCACAGACATTTAACCCCTTTATGCCTTAAAGGAGATATCCGGCAAAAATGAACTGATCCCCTATCCACAACTTTGGGGATAAGTAGCTTATCGCGAAGGGGGGACCCGACACACGCTCCATAAATTTCTATGGGAGCACCGAAAAGACAAGAGTACAGCACTCGGGGATCACCAGCTTTCTCATAGAAATTAATGGAGGGTGTGCCTCTCTGCCAGAGTCGGGGTACTGTCCCCCGATCAGCTACTTATCCCCTATCCATAGGAGTTTAGTTTTGCCAAAGTTCTCTTTTAAGGCAGTGTTTCCCAACCAGCGTGCCTCCAGCTGTTGCAAAACTGCAACTCCCAGCAAGCCCGGATGTCCAGGGGGGGGGAGTTGTTGGAGGCACCCTGGTTGGAAAACACTGGTCTATGGAGAAGGCTCATTTCTGAGTGGGCGTAGCGCTGGCGTGCCGCTGGCGCTGCCGTATAAACAGCTGGAGGCATGCTGGTTGGGAAACACTTTTTTTTTTTTTATCCTCAGATTCCTATGAGGCTGTATGGGGGGCTTGTTTTTTGTGGGTGAGTTGTATTTTTAGGTGGCACCATTTTGGGGTACATATGCCTTACTGATTATTTTAAGAAAGAAACAAAAAAAAAAGGCATTCAACAATACATTTATTTTAATCATTTTTTTAATAGATTTTTTTAGTTTTTTTTACAATGAACACTTTGCATTATGAATTATTATTCATAATTACAACATTATTATTCATAATTACAACATTAGTCGCGGGGGGATAGTGAAATTATAGGTGATATACTGTAGATTGTATGTAATTTTTTTTTTAAGTTTTACTATTGGTTTTTTGCTCTTCATATTCCGACAACCATAACTTTTTTCGATTTGACTTGATCATTTGATGTGTTCATGTGTACCATTTCAGGTGACGTGTCCAATGTCTTAAAAAATTTTGATATATTTTTTTTTTGGTCCATTTTTTTTTTTGTAATGCACGTTTTTATTATTAGTTGTGTTTTTTTTTTTTTAAGAAAAAAATTCCCATAATTTTGAACAACAAAGGGTTTCATAAGTGACAAAGGGCAAATGTTAATTTTTACCTGAACATTCTTCTAGTCTTGTTCAAAGACTAGAAGAACGTTGCCACAAGACTGGAAGAACGTAGTCTCGATTCCAGTGGTGACATTCAGATGGCAGGGTCACAATTTGGCTTAAACAACATGAAAGCATAGACCCATCCTGTCATCCTGGGAGTTGTAGTTTTGCAACAGCTGGAGGGACCCTGATTGGAAAACATTGGTCTATATGAACACAAGTCTGTAACCAAATACCCCCCAGCAAACGCAGACCAAATATCCAGTGGCATACCAAGGGGGGGGGCGGCCCGCCCCGGATGCCACTCTCAAGGGGGTGCCAGGGGTGGACTGACCCGCCGCCGCCGCTGCTGGGGTCCGGGGAAACTCGTCCCGGATCCCCAGCAGACAGCGCTACATTCTCCTGTATGCGCAATACAAGCACATACAGGAGAAGGTGTCTCCTCTGTGTGAGCCGCATCTGCAGCTTACAACAGAGGAGACGTGACCTCTGCCCCCCACGCAGCACGCAGTACAGGCGCCGGTGACGTCACTCATCCGGCGCCTGTACTGTGGAGGGGAGAAGACGCGGCCCCTGCTGAGGAGATCGCTGCGTGGGATATCAGGTGAGCATCCTTTATTTTTTGCTCTGCATATACCTGTAGGGAAGGGGGGAGAGGGGGGGGTGCTCTGCATATACCTATAGGGAAGGGGGAGAGGGGGGTGTGCTCTGCATATACCTATGGGGAAGGGAGGGAGAGGGGGGTGCTCTGCATATACCTATAGGGAAGGGGGAGAGGGGGGGTGCTATGCATATACCTATAGGGAGAGGGGGGTGCTCGTGCATGTACCTATAGGGACGGGGGGGAGAGGGGGGGTGCTCTGCATATACCTATAGGGAAGGGGGGAGGGGGTGCTCTGCATATACCTATAGGGAAGGGGGGAGAGGGGGGTTGCTCTGCATATACCTATAGGGAAGGGGGAGAGGGGGTACTCTGCATATACCTATAGGGAAGGGGGGAGAGGGGGGGTGCTATGCATTATACCTATAGGGAAGGGGGGAGAGGGGGGTTGCCCTGCATATACCTATAGGGAAGGGGGGAGAGGGGGGTGCTCTGCATATACCTATAGGGAGAGGGGGGTGCTCTGCATATACCTATAGGGACGGGGGGAGAGGGGGGTGCTCTGCATATACCTATAGGGAAGGGGGGAGAGGCGGGGTGCTCTGCATATACCTATAGGGAAGGGGGGGAGAGGGGGGTTGCCCTGCATATACCTATAGGGAAGGGGGGAGGGGGTGCTCTGCATATACCTGTAGGGAAGGGGGGGAGAGGGAGGTACTCTGCATATACCTATAGGGAAGGGGGAGAGGGGGGGTGCTCTGCATATACCTATAGGGAAGGGGGGAGAGGGGGTGCTATGTATATACCTATAGGGAAGGGGGGGGAGAGGGGGTTGCTCTGCATATACCTATAGGGAAGGGGGAGAGGGGGGTGCTCTTGCATATACCTATGGGGAAGGGGGGAGAGGGGGGGGGGGGTGCTATGCATATACCTATAGGGAAGGGGGGAGAGGGGGGATTGCCCTGCATATACCTATAAGGAAGGGGGGAGAGGGGGGTGCTCTGCATATACTTATAGGAAGGGGGGTACTCTGCATATACCTATAGGGAAGGGGGGAGAGGGGGTGCTCTGCATATACCTATAGGGAAGGGGGGGAGGGGGGGTGCTCTGCATATACCTATAGGGAAGGGGGGGAGAGGGGGGTGCTCTGCATATACCTATGGGGAAGGGAGGGAGAGTGGGGGTGCTCTGCATATACCTATAGGGAAGGGGGAGAGAGGGGGGGCTCTGCATATACCTATAGGGAAGGGAGGGAGAGGGGGGGTGCTCTGCATATACCTATAGGGAAGGGAGGGAGAGGGGGTGCTCTGCATATACCTATGGGAAAGGGGGGTGTAGCTCTGCATATACCTATGCGGAAGGGGGGGGTGTAACTCTGCATATACATATGGGAAAGAGGGGGTGTAGCGTAGCTCTGCATATACCTATGGGAAAGAGAGGGGGGTGTAACTCTGCATATACCTATGGGAAAGAGGGGGGTGTAACTCTGCATATACCTATGGGAAAGAGGGGTTACCTGGCTACCTACCTACCTGCCCTTTTACTGTGCAGGACACCAAGGAGGGCATTATTACAGTTTGTGGGTATATAGATGGAAAGATTGTAGAGGAGGAGAGGGCACTGAAAATATGCAGAGTCTGACATGTTTGTCCTGCAGATGTTAAGAGATCCACATCGCGGTCTTATCCGGACGGAGAAGAAAAGGAAAGAGGACGCCGCTGATCAGAAAAGACGTAATTGTGAGTCCCAAAATGTAACTGTAATCACTTATATGGTATACACATCCTGTGTACAGCTGATATCTACCGCCATATGGTCCTGTATATAATCACTTATATTGTATACAGATTCTTTATAGTATACTGGTCTGTATATTGTGGTTTTATTCAGTACAGTATGGCGGTATTATCCAGTTATTGTGTGGTGGTATATATTTACTCCTTGTATACCAGTATTATTGGTCATGGAAATTTACCTACGTTAAAGTGTTTCTTACATATATAAATTTGAATTTATTGTGTGTGGGATTTGGGTGGAGTAGGGGCGTGGCAGAAGATTGACGAGCTGCAGAGCCTAGCAGGGGCCCTTGCCTTTTTTTTGGTCCGGGGGCCCCGAGTGTTGTCAGTCCGCCCCTGGGGGGAGGGGAGATAGGGGGTGAAATTAAGGGGGTGCATGTGTGTGTGCGTGTGTGTGGGGGGGGGGGGGTGGGGGGGTGCCAAACAATTGATCCGCCCCGGGTGCCAAATGCTCTAAGTACGCCCCTGCAAATATCCGTATTTAGATGTTTACCGTTACACTGCCTCTAGTGGCCATTTCATCTCACATTATACAATGTAAGACTATTCCCCCTAAAAGATCAGATTATTTCTGAAAAGATCTTGTTTCAATGTAACTGTCTTGAGGACGGGGGTACTTTATGCCATTAAAGTCTTCTTCTCACGTGGCGTAGTAGTAGACTGCAACAAAAAAAGTAATAACAGTTATTACTCTGTCCATCCCGACCTTGAGTTCATCCAACGCATTCAGGAAAAAGGTCCAGAAATGAGGATTTCGGCAGAAATTGCCTTATCGGGGAAGGACTTTGCTTACACGGAAAGGAAGAGCAATCATATCAACATCTCTCCGAGAAGCTAAATCAATATCCAGAAACTGTTATCTGTAAAAGATGCCGGGCTGATGGCACAAAGTGCATTAAGGAATACAAGTATCCAACAGATGATGGCGGCACGGCACGCCTGTCAGTGTCAACAGAGCAAAGAGGGATTGCAGAGGTTGGCAGGGCGATACTTTCTGCAGACTTTTGCCTAGCAAGGAGAGGGTTAATACTGCTCTGAATGATACAATCATTGGTTGATCATATAGGACAGATACACTGCGGATTTTCTGCAGCTCATCTGCATGCAGAAAAACCGCGGCGTAGTGCATGGGCCACAAAGTGGATGAGATTTTATGAAAAATTCTTTAAGGGACCCGCTGGGGTTATCCAGAAATAGAAAAAGAGAGAGAAATTATTGTAAAAAAAGCACCACCCCCTGTCCTCAGGTTGTATGTGGTATCACTTCAATGGAACTGAGCTGCAATACCACACACAACCTGAGGACAGGGGTAGTGCTGTTTTGGGAAGAAATCAGCTCTGTTTTGGAAATCCTGGATAACCCCTTGAGGCTAGGGATCCAATTTTTTTCTTCTCATAAATGCCACAAATGTCTGGCATTTGTGGCATTTTTTGTGGCGTACAAAAAAAATAAATAAAAATAAAAAAACAAGGGAAAACCTAGCCTCATGGGCTTATCCAGGATTAAAAAAAAAAACAGAGCTCTCCCCAGAGGTTTTTTTTTTGTGAAAAAACGCAGTAGCCAGATGTTGGGTGAAAGTCAGTAGGGATTTGTGAAATGTTGAAGCCACTTGGCACTTTTTTCTTTTTGTGTTTATGTCTATTTTCTATGTTTACGTGGCAGAATGTCATGCCAGCGCTACGACCGCTCAGAAATGAGCCGTCTCCATAGACCAGTGTTTCCCAACCAGGGTGCCTCCAGCTGTTGCAAAACTACAACTCCCAGCATGCCCGGACAGCCTTTGGCTGTCCGGGCATGCTGGGAGTTGTAATTTTGCAACAGCTGGAGGCACCCTGGTTGGGAAACACTGCCATAGACGGTAATGCATTTCCAAGCAGAATCCGCAGAAAGAATAGACAAGTCTATTCTTTCTGCAGACGCAAGAATGTTTCTGCCACGGAAATTCCGCCATGTGCACAGTTCAGCAGAATCCCATTGAAATCAATTGGACTCTGCTGCAGCGGAATGTCCATGCTGATCTTTTTTTGTGGAGTTCTGCACAGACATTCCACTGTGTGAATATGGCCAATAGGAGCAAAAAAAAAGGCCATTAAAAGAGTAATGTGGGTTTAGCATTGGCTCCCCCCCCTCCCCTCATTTTTTCAATAGAAATCCTTGAGTCACATGATGAAAGAATCACATGACTTGACTTAAAGGGGTTATCCAGGAAAAATCTTACATATATATATATATATATATATATATATATATATATATATATATATGTATATATATCAACTGGCTCCAGAAAGTTAAACAGATTTGTAAATTACTTCAATTAAAAAGTCTTAATCCTTCCAATAATTATCAGCTGCTGAAGTTGAGTTGTTCTTTTCTGTCTGGCAACAGTGCTCTCTGCTGACATCTCTGCTTGTCTCGGGAACTGCACAGAGTAGAAGAGGTTTGCTATGGGGATTTGCTTCTACTCTGGACAGTTCCCGAGACAGGTGTCATCAGGGAGCACTTAGACAGAAAAGAACAACTCAACTTCAGCAGCTCATAAGTACTGAAAGGATTAAGATTTTTTTTTATAGAAGTAATTTACAAATCCGTTTAACTTTCTGGAGCCAGTTGAAATAAAAAAAAAAAAAAAGGAAAAAACCTTAAAAGTAAAAATGCCAATGATAAAACCCATGATTTTTTTGGGGGGAAAAAACCAACACAAAAAATGCATCTTGGGAGTCCAAAATGAAGGGTCAGTTTTTTGGGGCAGTTTTTTTTTCAGGACAAAGTGTAAACTTAGCCTCAAGGGTACATTCGCTGCACCGCAGATTTTTGCAAGCGCTACATAAGACCGTACCCTAAAAATGAACTTTAATTTCCAAAGCTGAATTTTCCACCACAAACATTCTGCTGTGTTAACAGTGCAGCAGAACCCCATTAAAGAGAACCTCTTATGATCTTGTTATATTTTATAATCCTCCCAGTTCACTGCCCCCATCATGATAAACCACCCCCTGCCTTTATTTTTATTATTTTTTAGTTTTCTACCTTGATATTGCTCTGTATTTTCTGCTCACTCTCAGTCACATTCACAGACTGGGAATGGGCGTTCCCCAGCAGGAGTGACATCATCTGAAGCCATACAGGAGAGAACTTCCTCCCTCACTCTGCTACACACAGCTCAGAGCAGTTCAGTGTGTGAGATGAGCTGTAATTGGCTAAGGCTGCACACACTCCTTAGCACTCCAGACTTCATTTCCTGATTTTGGACTTCTGCCAGGCCAGCAGGAGTCCAAAGTCTGTGCAAGAGATGGAGGGGGAAATGTGCTCTGGACAAGTAGGGAGATACCTAGTGGCAGCTTTTTTAAACACAAATAAAACATTGAAAACTTCATTTTTTTAAGCAAAGTACATTAGAAAGATTTTTTTTATTTACCACGAGTGCAATAGCAAAAATTAGTTTTAATGAGAGTGCCCATTTAAAGACAATGGAAGATTGCTGCATCGGAAATTCTGTAGCGTCAATTTACACTCTCTGCAGCATGTAGATTATTTCTGCTGCGGATACACTATGGATTTATTGCAGATTTTGATTATTGACTTTAATGGGTAAGTAAAAATCTGCAATAAATATGCAGTGTATGATCCAGAGCCAAATCTGCAATTGAGAATAAAAAATAAATAAAAAATCCCCATTTAAATTGTACCACTAGCATTTTCCACATTAAAGTCTGCAGTGGCAAATCCGCACAAAATATGCACTGTTTTGTGCTGATTTCCCGCTGAGGATTTTCTGTGTATTTTCAGCTGTGGATAATCTGCAGAATAACACTGTGGGGGAAATATTCAAAAACTATTGTAATTTCTGTTCCAGCAATAGTAATCACAGTTTCTTTTTTCTCCCCACATTTTTAAAGGTCTTTTGTGTTGCTATGAAAATACCGTATTTATCTCCCTATAGGACGCACCGGCATATAAGACCGGCCCAATTTTAAAGGTGCAAAATCTAGAAAAAAAAGATTCTGCACCCAACAGTGATCTTCCACCTGCGGACCTCCAGATGTTGCAAAACTACAACTCCCAGCATGCCCGGACAGCCTTTGGCTGTCCGGGCATGCTGGGAGTTGTAGTTTTGCAATATCTGGAGGTCCGCAGGTTGAAGACCACTGGATAGGAGGTAATACTCACGTGTCCCCGCCGCTCCGGACCCGTCACCGCTGCCCTGGATGTCGCTCCATCTCTGTCGCCGCGTCCCCGGGGTGCTTTTTCGTTCGTATGCGGTTTCCCGACCGCAGGCAAAAACGTGGTCGACCACATTTTTGCCTGCGGTCGGGAAACCGCATACGGCCGAAAACGAAGCCGACCAGAGGCTGCGGTTCACTCCGGTCGGCTCATAGACATACATTAAATACGGTTTCCCGAATACGGCCGAGTGCGGGCGCCGCGATTAAGCCCCGCCCCCCCTCCTTCCAGCCGTATACGGGAGCCGTATTTAAAAAAACGTGGTGTGAACCCAGCCTAAGACTAGGTTTCCACACAGGTTTTTTTTCTGGTATTTTTTGGGGGTACTGCCACTGCAGATTTTTAACCAAAGCCAGTTGTATATTTAAAAGTGGGGGATATTAAGAAAGGACTTGTACGTCTTCCTAATGGATCCACTTCTGACTTTGGTTCAAAAACTGCAGTGGCTGTCATGTGAACAAAACACTAAGGAAAAAAACGCTAAGAAAAACGGCATGTGGGTCTAACATTGGCATTTTTATTCTGGTGTGTGTCCCCCACAATTCTTTATTAGAAAGTCCTGAGTCGTATGATGAAAAAATCAAATGACTTTTATAGAGAGAAAAATGCAGGGGGGGAGAAAACGTCAATGAGAAAAACACCTATAGGTTAATACACAATATATTTTTTTTGAAAAAAATGCCACAAAACTGCATCTCGGGATTACAAAATAAAGGGGCAGTTTTTTTAATGACATTCTTTTCTTGCCCACAATATTGCTTAAATGGGAACTCTCATTAAAAAATTTTTTGCTATTGCACTCCTCATGGTAAATAAAAATCTTTCAATGTACTTTGTTTAAAAATTTTTTTTTTTATTTGTGTTTTAAAAAAAAAGCTGCCACTAGGTGTCTCCCTACTTGTCCAGAGCACATTCCCCCCCCCCCCCCCATCTCTTGCATAGACTTTGGACTACTGCTGGCCTGGCAGAAGTCCAAAATCAGGAAATGCAGTCTGGAGTGCTGAGATGGGGGAAAGGGGGGTGGGGGTGTTTGGGGTTGGGGTCTGCAGTCTTAGCCAATCATAGCTCATCTCACACTGAACTGCTCTGGGCTGTGTAGCAGAATGAGGGAGGAACTTCTCCCCTGTAGGGCTTCAGATGATGTCACGCCTGCTGGGGAACGCCCCTTCCCAGTCTGTGAATCTGACTGAGGCTGGGTTCACGTCACGTTTTCTCCCATACGGGAGCGCATACGGCAGGGGGGAGCTAAAACCTCGCGCTCCCGTATGCCTTCGTATGTGCTTCCGTATGTAATTCCCGGTCGGCTCACTTTTGCGCCGTATGCGCTTTTTCCTCGGACCTAAAACTGTGGTCAACCACGGTTTTAGGTCCAGTTGTAAAAGTGCATACAGCACAAAATTGAGCCGACCGGAACGAACGTTTCACTCCGGCCGGCTCATTGAAATGAATGACATACGGGAGCGCATACGAAAGCATACGGGAGCGCAAGGTTTTAGCTCCCCCTGCCGAATGTGCTCCCGTATGGGGGAAAACGTGATGTGAACCAGCCCTGAGACTGAGCAGAAAGTACAGAGCAATATCAAGGTAGAAAACGAAAAAAATAATAAAAAACAAAGTCAGGGGGTGGTTAATCATGATGGCGGCAGTGAACTGGGAGGATGATAACATTTAACAAGATCATGAGAGGAACTCTTTAAAATAAATTGTGACGTATAAGGCTGGGCTCACATCACGTTTTTGCCATACTGTTTTCAATCTGTTTTTCTAAAGAAAACCGTATGGCAAAAAAACGGATGGAACAGTATGGTAAAAAGTAAACCGTATGCGTTTTTAAACAGTATACTGTTTTTAAAAGTGCATACAGTTCCGTCAGTTTTTATTAAAAAAAAAAACATAAGTTTTTGATAATTTTGTCTATTTTTAATGGGAGGGGTGTTGGGTGGGGACTTTAGGATGCAAATGCCCATGTGCAAAGTAAAAACCGTATACATGTGCGTTTACCATTGACATCCATGTTAATATATATATATATATATATATAAATATATACGGTTGCAGTACGGTTTTTAAACCGCAGTCAAAACCGTGGTCAACCATGGTTTTGACTCCAACACCCCTCCCATTAAAAATGGACAAAATTATCAAAAACATATTTTTTTTTTTTTATAAAACGGACGGAACTGTATGCACTTTTGAAAACATTATACAGTTTAAAAACGCATACATTTTGCTTTTTACCATACGGTTTTCTTTAGAAAAATGGAGTGAAAACAGTATGGCAAAAACATGATGTGAACCCAGCCTAATATAGAGTTCTGGTCCTGGAGGCAGATATTTTTCTGGACCTCCTTTCATGTAGTCGCATTAATGGGGTACTCCGGTACCCCCCCCCCCTTTTTTTTTTTTTTAATCTACCGGTGACAGAAAGTTAAACTGTAAATTACTGTTTTTTTTTTTTTTTTTTTTTTTTAAAGTAATTTGTAAATTACTTCTATATAAAAATCTTAATCCTTCCAGTACTTATTAGCTGCTGAATGCTCCAGAGGAAGTTGCTTTGTTCTTTTCTGTCTGACCACAGTCCTCTCTGCTGACACCTCTGTCCATGTCAGGAACTGTCCAGCAAGAAGAGGTTTGGGAATTTGCTCCTACTCTGGACAGTTCCTGACATGGACAGAGGTGTCAGCAGAGAGCACTGTGGTCAGACAGGAAAGAACTTCACAACTTCCTGTGAAGCATACAGCAGCTGATAAGTACAGGAAGGATTGAAGGAATAGTCCAGTGGTGAACGACTTATCCCCTATCCTAAGGATAGGGGATAAGTTTGAGATCGCAGGGGGGGGGGGGTCCGACCGCTGGGGCCCCCTGTGATCTCCTGTACGGAGCCCCGACAGCCCGCGGGAAGGGGGCGTGTCGACCTCCGCATGAAGCGGCGGCCAACACGCCCCCTCAATACAACTCTATGGCAGAGCCGAAGCGCTGCCTTCGGCAATCTCCGGCTCTGCCATAGAGATGTATTGAAGGGGCGTGTCGGCCGCCGCTTCGTGCGGAGGTCGACACCCGCTATCTGGCCGGAGAGCCTGGCCCCTGTACAGAGAGATCGCAGGGGGCCCCAGCGGTCGGTCCTTAGGATAGGGGATACGTTTTTCACTATTAAGAATTTTTAAAAGAAGTAATGTTGCTTTATGTCAGTGTTTTCCAAACAGCGTGTCTCCAACTGTTGCAAAACTCCAACTCCCAGCATGCCTGGACAGCCATTGGCTGTCCGGGCATGCTGGGAGTTGTGGTTTTTGAACAGCTGAAGGCACACTGTTTGGAAATCACTACTCTATGTACTGATTATCAGACAGGACACAGAAACAGCACCACCCTTGTTAATAGGCTGTCTCTGGTACTGCAGCTCAACTTTATTTAAATGACCTGGACTGGACTGCAATACCCAGGCATGGCCTATAGTCTGCAGTGTTATTGTTTATGTGAAAAAAAAAACTATGCTAAGAAAAGCCAGGTATGCACTTTCCATAACTCCCATTGATTTGGCATTATACGGAAGACCACTTTAATACTATATTATTTTCCAAATTTTCCCACTTTGTTGCAGAGTTCAAGTTGTGCCCATGCTTCCTGGAGTTGACTGGGTTTAAAAACTCCAAAGAAATTGCAAATTCCCCATATGGTCAGATGTTGGATGGAGTCAATAGGGAAACATGAAACGCCAAACTGAGGGGGCAGTTTTTTTGGGGCGTATTTTTTTTTCTTGATCAAAAAATCTCCAACTTTTGTATTTATTTATTTTTTAGCCAAAAATGCCCCAAAAATACAGCGTCCAGATATTACCTGAAAGTCAATACTCATAGTGTTTTTTGGGGCATTTTTTTTTTCATTCTTTTAGCCTTTTAGCTTTCCAAAATCGCAGCATGTTGAGACTATTGTATTTTTTGTTGTTGTTGTTTTTTCTAAATCTTGGCGTTTCTCTCCCATTGAAGTCTATAGGATCAAAAAAAGCCCCCCAAAAAACGCAATTTTTTTGGCGTTTTTCTTCCCTCCATTTCTTCAACAGAAATCCTCAAGTCATGTGATGAAATAATCACCTGACTTGTCATGGGAGAAATGCAGGGGATAAAATGCAGAAGAAAAAAGAAAGAAAAAACGCCATGCTATTTTTTCGGAGGAAAACAACACCACGAAAGCGGCATCTTGAGAGTGAAAAATGAGCGGCCAAACATAAGCTAAGTGGAATCCCAGCCTTAGTTTGCCCTAAAAAAAATTAAATGTCAAGGACATGCTGGGAGTTGTAGTTTTGGTAAGTCCCAGGTTGGGGATTACTGATGTATATGTTGTTTATATATTTTATGTTGTATATTACTGTAAATACAGTATATGCTAATTAAGGGAAAGGGCTTTACCGTATACAGTGTTTCACAACCTGTGTGCCCACGGCTGTTGCAAAACTACAACTCCCAGCATGCCCGGACAGCCGTTGGCTGTCCGGGCATGCTGGGAGTTGTAGTTTTGCAACAGCTGGAGGCCCCCTGGTTTGGAAACACTATTATAAAGACTCTGAGCTCTGTGACCTTATATCAAATATTGTAAATAACTATATAGGGAAGAATATCAATAGTTCTTACAGCAGTGTTCCCCAACCTGAGTGCCTCCAGCTGTTGGAAAACTACAACTCCCAGCAATGCCCTGTCCGGCATTGCTGTGAGTTGTAATTTTGCAACAGCTGGAGGCACTCAGGTTGGGAACACTGCTCTAAGAGAGTATTTTTACATGTCGCTGTCTGGGCATGCTAGGAGTTGTAGCTTTGCAACAGCTGGAGGCACCCTGGTTTGGGAACAATTCTCTAAGAGTACATTCACAGGTAAGTGTCCGAGCATGCTGGTAGTTATAGTTTTGCAACAGCTGGAGGTACACTGGTTGGGGAAAAAGTACATTCAGACATAGTTGTCCAGGCATGCTGGGAGTTGTAATTTTGCAACAGCTGGAGGCACTCAGGTTGGGGAACACTACTCTAAGAGAGTATATTTACATGTAGCTGTCCGGGCATGCTAGGAGTTGTAGTTTTGCAACAGCTGAAGGCACCCTGGTTTGGGAACAATACTCTAAGAGTACATTCACAGGTAGCTGTCCGAGCATGCTGGGAGTTATAGTTTTGCAACAGCTGGAGGTACACTGGTTGGGGAACACTGCCCTAAAAGTACATTCAGACGTAGTTGTCCAGGCATGCTGGGAGTTGTAATTTTGCAACAGCTGGAGGCTTCCTGGTTGGGGAACACTACTCTAAGTACATTCACACATAACATGCTGGAAGCTGTAGTCTTGTAACAGCTGGAGGTACCCCGGTTGGGGAACACTGCCCTAAAAGTACATTCACACGTAGTTGTCCGGGCATGATGGGAGTTGTAGTATTGCAACAGCTGGAGGCATCCTGGTTGGGGAATGCTACTCTAAGTACCTTCTACACGTAGCTGTCTGGGCATGCTGGGAGTTGTAGTTTTGCAACAGCTGGAGGCACCTTGGTAGGAAAACAACTATCATAAAGACTCTGAGCTCTGTGACCTTATATAAAATACCCCAAATGTGACCCCTAAATGCCAGCAGGAATGGCAGCGGGTTGTGCCCTGGGCTGTGGGGCGTTTGTTTCCTCTGCATTTGTTGTATTTTCCATTTGTTGCAGTTTCTCTCTTCTCACTTCCCCTGTATGATGAAGTGTCAGGGGAGGGGGAGGCTGCAGCACGAAGCCCCTCCCCACCTGGTTACGTGTCTGGCAGGTGGGCTGCAGCCCTGGCACAGGATGCTGAATAGACACGATGCGTTTGGCAGCAGCAGCTTCTGTCACATTGTGTCACTCAGGAGAGGAGGAGGGTGATGGCAGCTCCTCCTGGCCCAGGCCCCTCCTCACCACTCTCATGTATGCCATGTAATGCTCTCCAGCGCCAGGGTTGCCCCATTCAATCGCATGTTGGCACACATGCCAATGTCTTACCAGGGCCAGCTGATGCCCCCACTCATGCCCCAGAACCACACTGCAGATTGCAAAAGCTTGTGCCAAGAGCTTACCCCCCCCCCCCCCCCCACCTCTATGCACTTCCTGCTATAGGGGGCACATCAGGTACAAAACTTATGCCACCCTAACTGGCATCCTTCATCCTCCTCCAGCTTATCAGACACTGCAGCCTCCTGTACCACCCAATGCCAGTTTATCAGTGCAACACCTGGGAGGGGGGATGGGGGGATGGCACACCCATACTGGCACCTCTGTGTATCTAGGGTTGCATATTATTTTAAGCAACTTGTGGCTGCCCTAAAAGTGGCACTATGCCCCTCCCAGGTATGTTGGGACTTGTAGTGCACCCCAGCTTCTTATTGATGTACCCATCCCTGTAATCCAGGACCCCTAAATTTAACCCTTTGTCAATTGTATTCTGTAAATCAATCTGGCAAGAAGTTCATCAAAAGATGGTACATAAGTATATAGGAAAGAATATCAATAGTGTTCACAGCAGTGTTCCCCAATCTGGGTGCCTCCAGCTGTTGCCAAACTACAACTCCCAGCAATGCCGGACAGCCTTTGGCTGTCCGGCATTGCTGGGAGTTGTAGTTTGGCAACAGCTGGGGGCACTCTAGTTGGGGAACACTGCTGTAAGAGTACATTCACATGTAACTGTCCGGGCATGCTGGGAGTTGTAGTTTAGCAACAGCTGGGGGAACCCTGGTTGAGAAACACTATTGCAAGAATACATTGACACATTGCTGTCCTGGCATGCTGTGAATTGTAGTTTTGCAACAGCTGGAGGCACCCTGGTTGGAAGACATAGACTTCTAGTGTCTACAAAGACAGCAAGCAGTGGTCCTACAAATCCCAGCACTAGTAGTACCTCTGGAGCTGAGGTGGCTGGTGAACAATTTCTCTAAAGGTCACAAAGCACCAAGCAGAGCCATGCCATACTGGGACTTGTAGTACCACAGAGCCTGAGGTTGGGTGCAGGTGCCAAGACACCCACCATCCAATGAGATGCTGGGTGTTATAATACTTACAGGACAGTGTTCAACAATCTGTGGTTCCTCAGCTGTTGCAAGACTACAACCCCCATTATGCCATAACAGACGTACAGCTGTCACTGCATGATGGGTGTTGTAGTTTATCAACAGCTGGGGAACCACAGGTTTAAGAACACTGCCTTACGGTATTATAACACCCAGCATTTTGGCACCTGGCACTACACTTACTATAAACACGACATACTGGGACTTGTAGTACCTCAGGGGCTGGTGTTGTCGATAAATCAGCTGCTTATTATAAGCTGCCCTTTAATTCTGGCACCAGAATGCTCGCCCAGACTATGAGGCAGTGTTTCCCAACCAGGGTGCCTCCAGCTGTTGCAAAACTACAACTCCCAGCATGCCCGGACAGCCAGAGGGCCCCTATCACACTACAGGTTTCATCCTGTAAAAAACCTCCATTATTCTCCCGGCAAAAAGTCCTGAAAACAGTCATGTCAATGGGATTTTTGGACCATCCTTTTGCATCAGGTTTGGTCCTTTTTTTTTTTACTAATGTCAGTTATTTTTGCCGCCACAAAGGGCGGTGCATGCACTCATTTTTGGTCCGGCAAAAATAATGGTGAAAAAAAAACGGCTGTTAAAATTTAACATTGAAGTCTATGGGAAACGGATGTTAAAAAAAAAACAAAAAAAAAACATTCGTTATCATCCGTTTTTTTTGTACTGAGCATGCTCAGTACAGCTTTACAAAAAAAGGGTTCAAACCTGATTTAAAAAAAACAACTGGTAATAACGGATGATAACGGATGAACAACATCAGGTTTTTTTAAGAAAAAATAAAACATTAAACATAAGGGATGATAGTCATCAGTTATCATCCGTTATTACTTCCGTTTTTTTTTTTCATCCGTTATTATAAAATAACAGCAGTAAAAAAGCAGGATGATACCTGTAGTGTGAAAGGGGCCAAAGGCTGGCGGGGCATGCTGGGAGTTGTAGTTTTGCAACAGCTGGAGGAGCCCTGGTTGGGAAACACTGGTATAAGTGGATAGCTGTCCTGGAGGACCTAATCCTACACTATAGACCAGTGGTCTTCCACCTGCGGACCCCTAGATGTTGCAAAACTACAACTCCCAGCATGCACGGACAGCCGTTGGCTGTCCGTGCATGCTGGGAGTTGTAGTTTTGCAACATCTGGAGGTCCGCAGGTTGAAGACCACTGCTATAGTCATTACATGTTGGGACTTGTAGTACTACAGAGACTAAGGTTGTTGGTAAACAATGGGGCCCCTATTACAGCACTTTAGGTGTTATAATACCATGAGGACCCAACACTACACTCTAGACATGACATGCTGGGACTTGTAGTACCGCAGACACAGAGTTTGTTTATGAAGCTGCCTTGTATAGCAACATGTGGCACCAAGCACATGAGATGATAGGTGTTATACTATGAGGCAGTGTTTCCCAACCAAGGTGCCTCCAGCTGTTGCAAAACCACAACTCCCAGCATGCCCGGACAGCCTTTGCTGGGAGTTGTAGTTTTGCAAAAGCTGGAGGCATCCTGGTTGGAAAATACTACATTAGACAGCTTTTGGCTGTCCGGGCATGCTGGGAGTTGTGGTTTTGCAACAGCTGGAGGCACCCTGGTTAGGAACTACTACATTAGACAGTCTTTGGCTGTCCGGGCATGCTGGGAGTTGTGGTTTTGCAACAGCTGAAGGAGCCCTGGTTGGGAAACACTGCTATAAGGGGATAGCTGTCCTGGAGGACCTAATCCTACATTATAGACATTACATGCTGGGACTTGTAGTACCACAGAGACTAAGGTTGTTGGTAAACAATGGGCCACTATTACAGCCCATTAGGTGTTATAATACTATGAGGACCCAACACTACACTCTAGACATGACATGCTGGGACTTGTAGTACCACAGACAGAGTTTGTTTATGAAGAAGCTGCCTTGTATAGCAACATGTGGCACCAAGCACATGAGATGATAGGTGTTATACTACTCTAAGGGACCAACACTACACTCTAGACATGACATGCTGGAACTTGTAGTCCCACCCAGCCTGATGAGCAGAGCAACCCCCCCTGACATGATGGAAGTGTCACAATAGTGACATTTCCTGCAGCAGCAGCAGCAGCACAGCCATCACTGCCTGTATAGGTGCAGCCTGTTCTCCATACACCTCTCCCCACACTCTCCTGGGTGCCCAGGGGGGCGCTGCCAGTCTAACCTCCTCCACACCACCTGAGCCCCATGGGGTGCTCCCCCTCCCGGACCACTAGGGGGGCTGAGGTGATGTCGTAAACGAGAAGTGTCGTAAACCAGGTGCGGACCTCGCCAGGGGGAGAGGAGAGCAGCGCAGGGAGGGAGGGAGGAGGTGGTGGTGGTGGTGTTAGGAGGGGCGGGGGAGGGAGGTGACTCGAGCATTTAGACACAAGAACGAGAGGATCATGGCGGATGGCCCCAGGTGTAAGCGCAGAAAACAGGCGAACCCCAGGCGGAATAACGGTGAGTGCCCGGGCTGGTCGGGGGGCCTGGTCGCTGGCGGGGGTCGGGGTTGTCGGGCTTGGTCTGGTATCCGGGCAGAGCCGAGCTGGGGGCCGGGGCTGCGCGTACCGTTATGTTACCTGCTGCTGCTGCCTCCTCCCTGGACCGTTAGACGCATCTGATCCAATGTTACTGTATGGAGGCTGCCGATCCCGCACTGTCCCCGTTATGTGTCCCCCCCCTGGACCCCTGAACCCAAACTTCCTCCATCCCCCCCCCCCCCTCTTCCCTTCCCCTCCTCCTCCTCCTCCACCAGGTAGCGCAGAAGTAGCGGATCAGCGGCCACGTTTATTCTAGAGGTGGCGGAGCCCCCCCACCCCCCTGGCCTGCCGTTCTCTGCTCAGCATTGTTACATTGTATCATTCTTCATAGAACTTTCATGGATCGCTCAGGGGTTCGGGAGTTCCGTTACCTGGGTGATGATCCCAGCGGAGGAAGGGGGGCAATTCTGTTCCCTGTATACACTTGGGCAAGGCACTGTTGCTGCTGCAGTACAAGTGTTATCGATTGTGTCTATATCCAGCACATCCCCCTTGTGCTACATGCTGAGCCCTGCATATTATAGGTGACAGGTATATACTGTATACCGCTGCATCACTTTTCTTTTTTACCTGGCAGGTATAGCTTTTTTTTTTTCTAGTTTTTTTTTAATCAATTTGGACTTATCAATTTATAATCCATTTATCAACACTTGTAAAGGGGGGAACGTGCCAGCTCAGCTGCTGCAGAACCTCTTTGATGTAAAAAATAAAAAAATAATATATATATATATATATATATTTTTTTTTTATATTATTAATTAAAAATATATAAAAATATTTATTTAAATATTAATTTAAAAAAAAGCTAACATACCAAAAGTGATTTTCAGCTGTTGCAAAACTACAACTCCCAGCATGCCCGGACAGCCTTCGGCTGTCTGGGCATGCTGGGAGTTGTAGTTGTGCAACAGTGATTGGAAAACAGCTTTTAATATAGTTGTGTAAATATTTACATATATACAATAAAATTAACTTTATTTTACAGAACACTAATTTTTATTATTATTATTATTATTATTATTATTATTATTATTAATATATATATATATAAAAAAATTTTTTTTTTTTTTTGGGGAGTTGAGTCCCTTTTAAGGATTTCTTAGATTGGATAGTTCACGCATTAAGATGTTCTGCAGCAGTTTGTTTACTGCAGTATTTTTTTTTTTCTATTTTGATTGACAGGTAACAGGAAGTATCCCTTAAGTGATATCACTTAGGAGCGGTAGGTACAGGCCTTATATAGGACTTGCCACTCTGACCTTAAATGGTTGCCCTAAGGGTGAGGGGTGGGGGGGGGGGGATTATTGCCACCCCCCCCCTCCCCTACGGCTAAGTGACGCCTCCTCTTCGCCCATTGGCTTAACCCTTTTGTATGGTAGCCAACACTAAAGCCGGTACTGCAGAATCCGTCCAGGTTCCTTCCTACAAGGGGTTAATCGAGCAGATTATTTGATGGTATTTCCACCCACTTTGAAAGTCATTTTTCCTCCTCGCAGTCACTCCCTCTGCCGGTTTCCATTCCTCTTTTTTTTATTATTTATGTTTTCTGATGACTGATCTATATCAGGGCTCTGTCCCCCTACATTGGACGGGTGCAGTTCTCCTTTTTGTGCCGCTCCCCTAGGTGCCTTGTAGGTTATTTTTGGGTGGGTGGTTTTTCAGTACGGGGGTGGGTGGGTGCTGATGGTGATAATGATAATGATGATGATGAATTTGGGTGCGGTAAAAGCGAAGGGAATGGCCTACAGAAAGTTTTTTTTTTTTTCTTTTTTTTTTTTTTTTTCTTCTCTCTCCTCTGGTCATCTCTCCCCCTCCCTCTACAGCGAGGTACCTGCCTGTCTACTGAGGGGTGGTGTCTGTTTGCATAAAGGGGGGGCGCCCATTTTTTTTTTTTTATTAGTATAAACTCCGTCCGCAGCCTATATAAGGGAAACCTTTATATTTCACACTCCAGCTGCCTTTTATTCTTCACCCCCTTCTGCCCCCTCCTCTATACGGTTCTATTGAGGAGTTTCATCCCATGGTAGACGGGCACCATCTTATCAAGGAGGGCAGCTCTGCAGACACTCCCAGGGGTTGAAGTGGGTTAAAATAAAGATATTTCCTAGTCCAGGAAAACCCAGATGAAGGAATGGGAGGAAATACTTGTTGTTTTCGCAATCCCCCCCCCCCCCCCCCCCTTTTTCTTCCCTGCTGCCAATGACACTTTGTAGTATTATGGGTTTTGTGATGATGGGACTTCCTGTCTTACAAGGACTGTATAGAGAAGGGATTTGTACCGAGCTGCCTGCATGCCAACCCTATAGTTGCCCCCCGTCCTGTCGCCGACTTGCGATAAGCAGTTTCCCTTTAACCCCTCACAGGCCCCCTTTAGTGGGATGAAGGAGTAGGGAAGCTTGTTAAGATGCAGGGCAAGGTAAGTTTGG
The DNA here is from genome assembly GCF_029499605.1 of Hyla sarda. Lineage (NCBI taxonomy): Eukaryota > Metazoa > Chordata > Amphibia > Anura > Hylidae > Hyla > Hyla sarda. Next base: position 45,791,313 of record NC_079193.1, read on the forward strand.
AGATGCTGATGCTGGCGATGAGAGGGGGGGGGGGGGCACTTCTTGTCATTGCTGACGACGTGGGTTTGGCATATGTGGGTATGTGCCACCCAGCGTCGAGACCTGTAAACATGTTTACCTGGGCAGGCAAGGATGATGGATTCTATGGGGGGGGTTGAGGGGGGAGATAAATAAACCTAGATGGTTAATCTGATGCCCT